>NW_015374073.1:357881-668252 GCF_001272555.1 Dufourea novaeangliae | reverse complement strand
TCAAGGTCTGTACATTACTTCACTACATACAATTTATACGACTCGAGCCTTCAAGCTTAAAGGCTCGAGCGTTAAAGACTTGAGCTTTCAAGACTCAAGCTTCGAACCTTGAGGGTTCGAGCCTTTAGGGTTTCAACCGCGACTCGAGCTGTTAAAGCTCAAGACTCGAGGCTCATTTTAACAACACTAGTAGGATCAGCTTTCCTAAATAAATTATCTTTTACTTGAACCGGGGTGCAACACTGTCTTTAACAGTTTATTGCGACGTTAATATGAACCGCACCACCCTACCGATAGGCTTATTTTATGAAAAACACTTCAACAAAAACGGCAGTATTTTTTTCAGACTTTTAAAATCGCTACCCGGAGTCGAAATTTGCAAAATAAGAATTTGTTTATAATTTTCAGTACTGCGAAAATAATCTTTGGACCTGAAAAAATGTATTCAGGAAGGCTGGTCCTTCTCGATTAAAATAAGAAAGGGATCAACCGAATACGATAAGTAGCTTCCGAGATATAAATTTATAAGTACAATCCATTTTAACGAAAATGGGCAAAAATCGCACAATTGAAGGGCTCGTATTTCTCTCAGCTGAGAACGCAAAATTACCCACACTTTCTCAGATCGCCTCGTCTGGAACTATCAGTTATTGCTTATAATCTGTATATGTTGTGTCGAGCTGTTAAAATATATGCCAAGAGTACGTGATTGTTTTTATCATTTAACGCGATTCTGTTATCACACAGGAAACGTAAATAACGAATTCTTTGTCTCGCTAAAAAGCAATCTTGGGAATTCTCTGAAATCGTCCTTTCAATTATAGCCGCGCATGTACGTGTCCTCGAATTTTGTGAGCTTTCAACGAGTTTGAGTTTGAAACGCAAAATATGTACGAGATAAACTAACGCTTTTGTTCTGTTCAAATATAAGTATTGGGATCCAGTGAAATCAACTTTCGAAATGTAAATAATAGAGTTCATATTTATCGGTTCTTGTTACTTTTGCACTGGTTCCTGATATCCGAGCAAGTCTTTATTTACAATATTTAGAAACAAGTAAAATACAAAGGTTTGGTGACGTTCAAACCGTCTGGGTGACCATTAAAATCGCCACGTGAATAACAGCGGAGTACAATTGAATTCACAGTGACCGTATTCTAAAGCGTGGGAAAGGTACATATATGTATACACGCTTTGTTTCGTGAAATAAAAGCCGACAGAATAGATAAACGCAGATTTTGTCACGTTCAAAAATATTTCGAAATTGTGTTGGTGTGCAATTTACGAAGAATTCAATCTTCTGGTCAAAGGTATAATTCAATTTCAAATTATGTATAATTAATTATTGAGAATGCATTTTCCACTTTCCCGATTGCTATGTTAGTATTAAATGGTGTATTTTATGGAATTATTAATTTGAACGTTTCGTAATATATTAATTTATTGTTAACTGTTATCGGGCAATTTAATAGAGACATTGCTTTTAATGTATTTTATTAATCTATCCTGTAAAATATTTCCAATAGTTTTCACTGTATATGAATTTTTCCCTTTTTGATATATAAAGACGAATAGCGCGGTGTTTTCTTTTATGTTTCATAAATTGGTTGTACAAGTAATGCATAATTAACTTACGAGTGTAAGAATTACTTACCCTTACTGGTTTTTGCTTAACCCATTTTCATCTGGAAACGGAATATTCCGCGCTTGATAATTGGACCATATCACTGAATGCGGATTAATTCGCAATATCGTAAACTGTGGCACTGTAGACACTTTGAGATGCGTTTAGCTGCATGATGCAGATGGGGTAAACATTATAGTAACGTAATGAACGAAAGATGATAAGATTATTTGCTCAACTTTGAATACAATTTCATTGAGTGTTTAACGTGTACAATGAACGATTTAATGAAATTAATTAAAAATAGAGCATGTATCTCCCCAAATGAATAGTTTTGAACTAATTTCTTACACTCGTTTAGTTTTTTTTTATTCCATATCATCTCGCTTCCTTTTAAACCTATTCATATGGTAAATCATGTTAGTCGAAGTTATCATGTTTATACAAGGTGAATCACCCAAGAGAAGCCACCTGAATACCTTCGACAATTTTGAAGATAGGAAGAAGTGTGTGAAACGAAAGCTGTTTGATTTCTGGGGATCATTAAGTGGTGAACAAGATTTGTTTCTTCAAGGGGAGGTGTTTAGGAGATTTCAAGGTCACCTTGACATTTTTAAGTGGAACCATGTATCTTTGAACACTACAGCCGTTCTCAAGACGATTTCGATGATAACAGCTTCTGTTTCAAACATTTTTTCCTATCTCAAAAATTGTAAAAATTGTTCAGGTGGCTTGTCTTAGGTGATTCATTCCTGTATTCGTCATCCGATTCTGCAGTTCTACGAAGTTGAACTGCTCCCATAGGCATTCAAGATTATTTAAGGTCATTCGAAGTCCGCCTTCGATAAGTGTTAGAAGACTTTCCTTACTCTAGGAACTTGTCGTGATGACTGACAGCATGATAGTACATAATTCACGTAAACAGAGCAAATATCTATATCTAGTCAAACACGGGATGTTGTAGAATTAGATCGTAATTGCTTCGAGGCAATTAGTACCATTACGACTAGTGTTACTTCCGTTCCGATGGTGATCAAATATGCATTAGCAGACGATTCGTCCTGACGATAAATATCAGATTATGTTCCTTAATGAAAACATTTAATCGATCAGTTAAAATCAAATAAATAATTTTATTGGAAGAAAAATTAAAAATTTAACGAATCGTTCAATAATATTACATTATTTTGTTGGTTTACTTCTCGAAGCCATGTCTAAGACTAATAAAAGTATTATATAGGAAAGTCTTTGAACTGTTCCTCTGCTAGTATACAAAGCGTGATAATATATGTTTCACTATTTTAAGGGATGGCACCTGTTTAGTTATATGGTATGAACCATATAATCTTAAACTTACAATATCCCTAACAATTACAAGATTAATGTAAGGTCATCATAACATTAGGGTAACTTCCCTTGCAAAAGGTTCAGTTATTAAATCCAACATTCTCTATTTATTTGGATGCTAGCTAAGTGACCTGGAACGTATAAGAAAGTTGACAAATTGTAAGTAATAGGAACTGACAGGCAGAATTTGATTCTTATTGATGCAGAATATTTGCTTATCCTCGGATTAGACGAGCCAACGCCTACAGGAGAACGGATTACTTTGGGGCTAGGATTAACAACTTGTACCTTCGAGTTACCTATTCTCTCGGGGTGTGTTTTAAGTAGCGTTCGATGTCCTTTATGCGAACAGGGGGGGGGGGAACTTAACGAACGAAATTGTCACAAGAAAGTGGGACATGTACCGTCAAACCGTTAACAAGGATAGTTATCCTGCGAGTCAATGAGAATTATACCTCTGTTTCGCAAGTATTAGCAGTTTCGATAAAAACTGTCAATTTTAAGAATGTATTATTTATTTCAATGAGCACAATCATTCAAAATTTTGCACGGCTTTCAGATAAAAATCTAAGAGTAAGAATAAAAATGTATTTATAGTAAATACACGAGTAAAAATGTATTCCTTTTTGGTAAATTTATTAAAAGAAAATTAGAATTTTACGATATAGAACTTCAAATATCTTATTCTTTTAATTATTTTAATCTAAGATATATTATCTGCTTGAATTTTAAAGAATTTCCCAGCACTATGGACTGTTTCATGTCTCCCTGATCGTATCTTGACAGAGATCTTATTTTATCTGGACAGAATTGAAAACTATACATACCAGCAGACTGTCTACATTCCTTTTGTTCGATGATCTTGTTCGAAAGTTGCCTTTACAAATACTTGTAAAACTATTTTCAAAACTTTATCCTGTGCAATGATGAATAACCGAGCGTTCAGCCTCAGACTCATCCTACCCAGTCGTTCTTTCTAAACTCCTAGAGTAAAATCTCGACAATTTCTTGGCAGAAAGGGGCCTTGCTATCCTGATCCAGAAACAAGAAATACCCAGCTTCCTCATAACTTTTTTCTATTTCCGTTCTTTCCGTCATGCTCCGCTGCAACGGGACGCGTCGTTTCCTTTTCATCGATTACGAAGCGAGTGTTACAGGTTTGTTTCCTTTTTGCGGTCGAAAATCCTTCGTGAATATGGCTCCTTCTGTAGGTACCGTAATTAACACACTTGTTCTTGATACCTCATGAATTAGCGATGTTAGAGTCGTCTGTTTAAGATCTATTCGCCTGTGAAAACACAAAGCTTCCTCCTACAAAAACGTACGGTGTAAGCAGCCAGTACGAGGCATAGCTAAACTCTCGAAATAGGTCTGCCGTGTAAGCTTGAACGATAAACATCTAACCCAGATGAATTATTTTGTTGGAACAGACCATGCGTCTTTATTACGGAAAATTTATTAATGCAAGTGGACCTCCATAAATGCATTCAAAGACATTTAAATGTGCTTTTATAAATACAATTAAATTTGTTAAATTCATAAATTAAAAATTGCCGAATTCAATTTTGTTTCAAACATAATACATTTTTGCATATTAAATGTCGGTCTTTTAGCGACTCTTCGATTTTATTCAAGTTCAAAAAATGTTACCAGTGAAAGTATAATTACTTACGTTCTACAATCAAATACAGGTATGTTTATATAATTATTGTTACAAATCTATGTTCGTGAAAGTAAACTAAAAAATTGTATACTAATTCTTAGGAAACATTCTTAATTGTACTTTCCTGGTTAAAAAGCAATCTGTAATAGAACCGAAAACAACGTCTTATGGAGTTTAATAAAGTTTATCTCTGAGTTTGACTTAAAACTTTCAACTGTAAATACAAAGAAAGACTTTAGGCGAATTTCAATTTATTCCATCATCTGTTTTTATTTATTTTAAATACTTAACCCTGATATATTTTACGAATTCTATTCTTTGTCAGAATATGTTATACTAATTTAATAAATTAAACGTTGTAAAATTAGTTTCAATGTATGAAAAGTTTCCTACACTTTTGGATTCCCTAAATAAAGTCTAAATTAATAAATAAAAAAAGCTCGAAGTTAAACAAATGTAATTATTACTTTCACGATATCAGTGAGAACTGCAAAATTGAGAAGTACAAATGAAATGCAGAAAGAAAATTAGTTTCTCTTCCGTAATTTTCCATTCTTTACACAGAAAATATTAACTTGAGAGCATTGGTATAAATACACATAAAATTATCAAATTTTGCATACTTACGTAACAAGAGAAATGAAAATTGCAATGAACAAATACACATGCAAAAGACTTATTAAAAATTACAAGGCTTGTATTACTTTCATAATGCAAATATATTCAGCGTGTCTGCCTCTCTGTATGGGAAACATTTCTAATGCCATTTGTATTTTTTGTGCTACTGGATATAAGCAGTTGTAAAATATTCTGCAAATTCATTCTTGAATATCTGGTAGTTCGAGAATGACTTGCAACCTACTTTAATTTAATGTAATACGGTAGAGCATCGATCATCGGAAATGCCAGTCAGTTCAAATATCGATTATTGGAACGTAGAACGAGTCACGAATGGTTTATAGGAGACTTTTCTTATTTTATGAAATAATTTTTACATGTTGAACGAAGCACGGAAAAATATACTTTCTACTATTCTCAAGTGAGCTTAAAGTATGTTACACAAAGCTTTAACTGAAAATACAATATACATACTGGATTTTTTTGAAAATTGTTATTATGATGCTATTCAGGAATTATTAAATGTACGTAAAGGTAATTCAGAATATAAAATTATAGACAAAGATGACGTTCTTCCATTTATTTTTGTTCGAGAGTGCGGGGTCATGCACTATTTCATTACATTGCGTAACGGAACATTTCAAATATTTGTTTTTGCTATTATCCGATCGTCCCTGTGATAAAAATTCGTTTTTCAAAATCGTCTTGGTTCCAACCATTTTTTAACGTACATGGAGCTGTGGTTTTCCAGGACCAATTATTCGACTAACCGATATCATGAACTGATAATCGGTCTCCCTTTATAATGACTTCTCGACTTTATTTGCTTTCAGTAATATTGCTATTTAGAGTTTGTGTAAACTAATCTCGTATCAAATATCTCGAATTGCATATCTAGCTATTTCTGGAATCAGCTACTATTAAGAATACAAACAACTTCATGACTATTTCCATTGATGTACGGGTCTGATTATGCGTTAGAATTTTTAAATTGAGGATAATATGGATGATATCAATTAAGTCATACAGTATTGCAGTCGACGATATGAGATTCTTGGTGCTCCCAGAATAAGCATTTTGATTATTTTCCTGTATTCTAATCCCTTTTTTAAGCGCTCATAATCCATTTAAGTGGTGTTATTTCTATTTTTGTAGTAGTCTTAAGTGCCTACCTTTGCCAATGACACTTTCTTTGTAATAATTCTGTCTAGAAACTTGGACTTGTTACTTCTTGAATTATACAAAAGGAAAGGGTCATTGCTCGATGGAAACCACGAGAAGGTGGTGGGTCTTATGCATCGAGAAGGGAAAAGAAAGAAAAGGGTATAATGGTATTCTGGCTTTTAAATAGAATTATTACAAAGAAAGTGTTATTGGCAAACAGTGGGCATTTAAAACTGCTATAACGACTATAGTATTACTGCTATAACTGACCATAATATTAGAGTGTACGTGAAATCCAAAAATGAATTTTAATGAGCAAAGATCACATAATAGAGCTAAGATTCTTGGATTTTGAGGGTGTAAAATCATCTGAAATTTAATCCAGAAAGCTTAAATAATACGGTACAAGTCGTATGAATCGAATAAATTCTTACAAATGAGCTGATCAACTTAAACATAGGTACTGATAGGCAACGTGTGGGACGACCAATCGAGATTTCAACTTCAGTTCTGCAATCATTAACGAACTTATTGAAAGTGACAGACGTGTTACAGTAGAACAAGCTGTTGAAAATTGTAATCTAAGCGTTGGCACAATTTGTCATCCTCGAGGATCCATAACATGGAAATAAGTTTCACAGCAACGAAGAAGCGAAAGCTAATGTTCAAAACTGGCTGAGACAATAAGACAAAGAATTCTTTGCTGTTGGCATGAAAAAGTTAGTAAACCAATGGGACAAGTACACAATTGTAGCAGGAGATTATGTCGAAAAATAGGTAAATTGTGAGATTCATTGAATAATCCATATTAAAACAACAGGCGTTTGTTTATTTATTGAATGATTCTTGTAGATATTCCTCACATACCTGAAAGTTTCTATTACATACTTGTCGCTAGAATTCTCATGGATGTTGTGTCGTAAAGTAATGATGGTGGAATTTGGTCTATTACGAGCATCCTGCTCAAAATACATGTTGTCCATCTGCAAATTCCTCGCTTATACATATTTTGAAGCACCATTAAACTTTGTCTACAACATGTGGCTCTTATAAATATTCATTACACTTCGCATAGTCATGAGTAACTTCTTTCTCAGTGTCAAATGACATATGTACACAATGTTGAGGGATAAATATGTTTCAGTACAATGTTTCTAAACTTGAATGAGAAATGAAAATTCTGTTTATTAAAGGTTATTCGTTACGAGCACGTCAATAATCGGTGGCACATTATTCTCTATGTGAAACTATATGTAGAGATTATACGAAGGTCTTGCCTTTTTTAAATGGAATCATTTTATATACTCACTATATTACATTATAAACAATTGAAGAAAAGCCCAAAAATAATAATGGAAGAAATAAGGGGTGAAAATGTTTCCTAACAATTACACTTTAACTCTAAAAATTAAATCTTTATCCCGAATTTTTTCGTTATCTTCGCAGTTTACCCAGTGTGATTATATGCATATGTTCTACGTAAGGTCGTACTTATCGCTGTCTATTAACCCGTAAAACGAACCTTGCAAAAGAATTGCAGTCCTTCAAATTATTTACAGGATGTTACGTACGAAAGATAAAGTATCATTGGCACTCTTTCGGATCAAATAATCTTCGACAAACAGAATTTCCGTGTCTATCACATAACGGTCTTGAAAGTATTAATCATACAATTCAATTGAATTTCTTCACTATCAAGTTGTTGATTTTCCACAGGGTGTTTATTGCAACTTCCGTATGCTTAGTGTTTTAGCTCTGCGCTAATATTCAGAGACAGTAGCAAACAATGACTGAATAAATATAGAATGCAATAAATGTCAATTAATATCGATAAACTTCACAGTAATTTATTAAAAACAGACCAACTAAAGATATTTTTAGTTAGTATTAAATCAATTTCTTATTTTATACTTATTAGTATAAAGGGTGGTACAAACAAGACGCAGATGATTTCACGTGTCAAAGCAAACTGAAACTGTAGAATAAAATTTGTTCCTATGAAGATTCGTTTATACGAATGCTTTCGAATTGTAAGTGGCTAGTGAGTCTATTTATTATTTAATTATGTTAAAGTTTGCATAAAAAAATGGTTGCATCTCTTCGTTATATTATGATTTGCTGGATATCCTAAAATTAGAAGTAGAGAAAAAAGCATAATAAGATAAGAGGATACAACAGGCTGTTATCGTTTTGTCATGCGTCAAATTAAGATGAAATGACCCTGTTTCATATTCATAAAGAAGGTACAGCTGTGAGAATATTACCTAGAATAATTATCAGGAAATGTTTTTACATTTCTTATCTTTCTACTTCTGCTATATTACTGTTTGCTTCACTTAAGCCATACCTATACAAGATAGGACTAAAACAGGAAGACTTGCTGGTATAAAAGTTGTTGCAAGCATACATCAGGGTCAACTGGAAGCTTCCTACGAACAAACGACAAGAACAAGATGTCTCGTTTCCTTATTTTGTTGTTCGCGATTTTCGCTATGATGTCTATCTGTAAGTACCGAAATACCACTAATGCTACTATATTGTGATAGAATTCACAGAGTATACATATTGTCCTAAAAGTTATTTTCTATTTATGACTTATATAACTTTCCAATTGTAGTGGAAATGTTAAATAAACAGTTTAAGATGCTGTAACTTCTGACTGAGGATTTTTCACTTTGTAGCATTTTTTGTGTAAGATTTTATAAGAATACATTTTCGTGCTTTTAACAAATCGTTTAATGAATTAAACAGCATCTGCAGGACGAGTGTGTCCACCGAATTCAACTTGGAAATCCTGCGCAAGTGCCTGCCCATTAACCTGCGAGAATCCTAAACCGAGACCTTGCACTTTGGTTAGTATTATGTAGAAATATATATTTTTGAACATGGAAAAACTTCAATTTGTCAGTGTAAATCGAATTTTGGAAATATTGACACGAAATCAATTATTTATTGATACCTCATCTGACTGTGCGTTTGCAACTTACGTTTCAGCAATGTATGCCGGATTGTGTATGCAGATGCGGCCTTTTGAAAAATAAAGAGGGACGTTGCGTTCCTAAATCGCATTGTTAATTGTTTATTGTAGCTCTTGTTATTGAATACTTTGTTAAATTGTAAAATAACTTATTTGTAATTAATATTTTGAGCTATTCTTATAATGATGAAATAAAGATCTCAATTGCTATTGTATATTGAAATTTTATTTTGAACTTCCGTTCTCGAAAGGTTTATAATCCCTATACTATACAAACAGCTGTTTAATATTATAATTAGAGCTAAGTATATAAAATAATAAATTGGACGTCCATTTTATGTTTTCTGTATAATTTCTGAATCCTTATCTTTGTGAGATATTTCTATCGTGTGGTGCATAAATAACTAACACCGTTTGTTAGGTCAACGACATGAATTCTTTCGTCGGGATTATGAATATTGGTTACTAAAAGTGCTATTATTGTCTAAGTACTCAAAGGAACTGTTTAACTTTGATTGAATAAACTAAAACTTTATTTCTGTTAATACAACTGAGGAGCTTGACTACTTTGATACTTAGGTAGATTAAGATCTTGAATGAACGATCAAACATAAGTTCATGAAAAATAAAAATAGAAGCCACTTCTCCAAGAGCAAAAAATTAAGAGTTTCTAGATTAACTAAAACTACATGTGGAAGGTACAGCACTAAAAATTACGAACAAACGTAAAATTACTTGGATTCATGTCTGAAAATAAATTACTATACGCACCTTACCCGTGACACCCCCCCCCCCCCAAATGCTCATAGACATTAAATGTAAGTAAAGTAATAACATACAATAATAGATATACTGATTAACAGACTCTTCTAATAATGTACCGAGCTCTGATTAGGACAAAAAAAGTCCATTGCTTTGCAATTTATAACTTTTCCACAATCACAAAACCGCATTACGTATTAATGTTTACTTAAAAATAACATAAATTCCGTCAAAAGCACCTTTATAATTTCAGTAATTGTTAAATAAATTCGATATCCGTCATTTTGATGGGTTTAGTTGTTTTGTGTGAAGAAAACAGAGAAAGTTGCAAGTTGCTACATTGCAGCGGAGAGGGACCACTGAAATAACGGGAATACAGAGTTGGGCAGCATTTTATTCGAATAATACACAGTAAGAAGCAGCAGTATCTAAGAGTGTCGTTCTGAGCTTTAACCAGTCAATGAGATTAAATAATTGTTCGATAAATGTCGATTCGTTCATAAAGAAGTATCATTTTATTACAAAAATTGAAATATTCACGTTTAAACAATTAAAAATGACGAAATACTTTTTTTATCTTTTATTAGTTATTTGAAACTTTTTATCTAGATAATGAGTTTGTCCATCACAGAGAACAATGTATGTATGGCGGGGTGCGTTATCGATATGCAAAACCCAAATTGGAACGCGATAACAAAATTCTCATTTACCAATTACATCAATTACAACTACGAAATTGATTTCGACCATTACGGGATTGGAGTGGAAAATCGGGGAACGCTGTCAAAATTGGTTAAGGCCGGATTCACACTAGCGGTCACGGTTCGGTCAGATCATGCCAAATCAGGCAGCAGTTTTTATTAATCATATGTAATCTAATGAGGGAGATATAGTCTAATTTCAGATTCATCGTGATCGCACCGTACCTTTGACCGCTAGTGTGAGTCTGGCTTAATGCTTCCCACCAACCGCATTTTAACCAGCTTGCTGGCTCTTGTGCTATACATATAATTAATTGTATTGCTGTATTAATGTTGACGCTAAAGCCAATATTCTTTTATTCTATTGTTTCATTTCAGTCCTAAGACTGTTTATTACTTACTGATCGTAAACCGGGATTCTCAACGATTAAAAATTGAAAATTGCCTAAGTTGACGGTCTGTATTTTATAAAAAAATTTTAAACCAGTGGAATGATAACTTAAACGCCCCTTATTTACATATGGACTATAACATACTATAATTTGAGTAACAGTGACCGCTTGGCGTAGAATGACCTGTATAGTAGAATTTTGATTATCGAAACGCTCTGTTAATTGAACATTCTTTCATTCGAATGTTCTAGTATCCGAATGATGCATTTCAGATGTCGCTTGTATTCTACGCAAGGTTTTAATTTTGCTGTGTATATATACAAGGGCTGATAAAAAAATTTGGGATAAATTATTTATTATTAAGTACCCTCCGGTCGAAATTTTTGGAAAAACTGATTTTATTTTATTGTGTACTTTTATCGTATAACATCTCAAGAATACTATTTGGAAGTTTCAGTTAAAAATTCGGAGAGGTATAGATTCTGCATACCTGTAAATGACTCTAGGACAACCTAGCCGACCATTGTCATTAATAATCTTCTCGACTTGTCATAAACTGTTTAAACTAGACGCATATTTGGTTACGAGGTAAACAATTATCGGTACACACTTTTTGCATCGATGTGTTTCGATAAATGTATTATCAAGTTAAAAAATCTAAACAGAATTTAATATTGCCTGTTTGTTTCAAGCTCATTTTTCAATTCGTGTACAAAGTGTATTGTCACTTTGGGTGTTATAACTCAGCTTCCAGTGAAAATCTCATAAAACTTTGTAACAATATCAATCAGGGACATATTTCTTGATGACAAAGTTATCGGGAAGACTCTGATACTAAATTTTCTATTTTCAAAAAGTTCTGTTATTTTCGGGGATAGCCTGTGTACCTAACAAAAAGGGTATCGCAACGTGTTTATATTACGCAGTGTAGAACATGTTTCGAAAATGTGATGGTGAAAGTAAAAACTATAATATTCATGCAAGTTTAAATCTTTATTTCGCGTTTACAAAAGTTCCGCCTATGGTTTGCACGGTTTACGACATTTGTCTCTGGGAATGCATTTCCATTGGTCGCTTCTCACGAGATCATCTTTGCAGAAACACCCGGGAACGCATTGCTGGAAAGAAACAAAAAATAGCTAATCTTTCACAGTAATTTGCAGAATTCACTTATAAGTGGAAAATTTAAACGCTTTCATTTTTAAAATTATACATTTTCAATACTAACCTCTGTGCACGGTTTCGGTTCAGGATTTCTCACATCCTCGCAGGTTAATGGACAGGCAGTACCGCAGTCACTCCAAACCTCATTCTTCGGGCAGCCGGCATACGCACCTGATGTTTAATATGATTTATTATTAAAGTTCGTAAAGGTGTGTCTGAATAGAAAGGAAGTTGTATTAAGAATGGAAGTTGTATTATTTGAATGCATTACAAATTCGACCGCTACATCGTCCACATACAGGTGCCACAATTTTTGGTTACCCAATTAAAATCAATCTTAATGTTGAGATACTGAATAAAACAAACTCTATGCAGGCCTATAAAATTCGATGATTTAAAAAAAGTAATTACTCTGACAGATCTTGGTTTACAAGTAGCTTGTTTTATTAAAAGAACTCCACTTTGTGGACTTCTTTCATGGATATTACTTTGGCACTGAACGTATTGACTATGGAGACTGTCTCTAGATGGTCAAAGGAAGTCCTTCAAAATTTTATATTGTTCACTGCATGAAATGGAAGAGCTAACTCTTCTGATAAGTTATAAACTAATTGGTAACTATATACTAATTGGATTATCTTTAGGTATATATGAATAACATTAACAGACTGGGGATTCGTTTCAAAATATGGATTCTTGGGGACCAATTTGTAGAACCTGGAATTCTCTCAGATTCCAACGATAATAGATGTCCTATTATATTCTACCTAGATAACACATGACGCCCAATGACGTCTTCAAGACTGCATAAAGGCGCCTTAGACCTACAATTACCGTAAAATTCGCGCCTTCAAGGCGTCATGTGCTACATATCTGAGTACTGAATTGTACACGTTATTTAATTCTTAATCGTTACTCAACTCCTGGATATGCTACTTTTAATAATGTCTTTTGAGGTACAGAAATGACAACTATTTTATTTGACCGGGTACAACTCTAAGTATTTCCCATACTATTGATGTGCTTTACTTACACACGGAATAAGAGACAAAATGTCTGAATTTCATACCTTATTGTGGGATCCTCTACATTCCTCCTCTTAGTCTACCGTTTAAATTAGAATTGGTAGTATTATAATAGTGACAACGAACGGGTTTTAGAACAATACTTCTATCTATCATGTACTTAGAGGACATGTTACGATACCTTCAGTAATTTTGGTACTTATAAATAACAAGGCAAAGAGAGCGAAGGACAGAAGATAAAGGCGTGACATCTTGATTCTGCAGGTTTGTCGCACGATACTTCCAGTGAATACAACGGCAGCTTGCGGAAAACTGTCTTTATACTTGTCTCTTGTATGTATTTGGTTTAAATGGAGCAAACAGAACCGCGGCTGAAATAGCCAGATAAGCGATATGGAACCATATTTTTAACAATTTCTTTGTCTAATTTTTTCCAGTATCTTGTGTTTATTATAACACAGAACAATTCGCGTTTAATCTAACGGATTATGAAAGAATAAATAGTGTGTTCTATAATTACATTTCATTCTGTTTATGATGTTACACCAGCTATTAATATTAATCTTAAAATAAGTTTCGCTACCTCGTGCCTGACACAAAGCACTGTAATTAACCAGAGTCAAAATACGATGACATCGTCTCACATATGTATCGTTAACCGCCATCCGTCCATTATTTTTCCAACTTAATTTGTCCATTGGTGTCAAATAGACACAGTGTTGAGAAATTAATATAATGACCAAATAAATAGTTAGATTTGCGAGTTCTTTACAATAAATGTCACAGAGATTTATCCTGATCCAATAGATATTTCAGAGCCTACCATGAAAAACATCAATGCTTGGAAATCTCACGTGTTGGAAGTGAAACTTCTTATCATCAATTTTATTGAATATCTAAACTATTAATTGTTCTTAATGTGAAAAGTTTACCCATTCTTCATCGCCGGTCGTCTATGGGCAACAATGTTGTCAAAACAATTTTTGAAGAATAGATTTTTCATAATTTTTATTTTTCGTTATCGGGATTATGTCTAACAAACTGACAAAATTTTTTGATACGAATGACTCCAAACACGGTCTCAATGGGACCATTTTTAGATAGCCTTAAGCTATTTTGGTTTTATTACATTCAACAACGTCTCAGAATTGTAAACGCTCGACACTGTATGATCCGAAGAAGAGGAATAATGGTTTTATAGAATGTGACAAATGAAAAAAACAAGAAATATCACTGTTACGGTGCGAAAACGACTTTCGATATACCGTTATTTATTGAAACATCTATGACCTGGTCATTTGATTTTTCCTCACAGATGTGCAATTTTTGGGTTTGAAAGGAAACGACTAATGTATCTTTCAAAAGATACGATAAACATGTACACACAGAGATAAAGTGAATTAAATTCTTAGTTAAACATATTGCAAACAGTAATGATAAAAGACGGAATTTGTATACTGTATTAGTGATTGATGCACTGATGCAGGTGGTGCAAAATTGTTTTGAAATATGAGAGATTCTTAGAAAAAAAACGGAGGATTTGGAACGTAAGCTCTTTCCGAGGCAATATCATGTAATCAAGTGAATCAACCTACAAATAACATTTTCGACTTTGCGAATGAAATATCCTGATAGAAATGCAGCGGTAGGAACCATCATTTACATAAGTATATTAGAGTTGGAGTTGGATTACTAGAATACCATTTACCTGATTATCGTTTAAACCAACGTTTGATTATCTGACCAATGTTATCTACGGAAATTTAGGTGAAATTTCTCAAATAAAATGTATTTGTCGTAAAAAACCAACACTAAATTTTAAACAGTAAATAAAGAAGGAACCTGCATTTTGATAACAATCCCTACGACCTATTCTATAGAGATCAAAACTTGATTTAATTAAAAAGTCGAATTTTATTTTAACTTCTTTGAAGTGTCAAATATATGGAATATGAAGTCGAAACAATTTTTTAAAATTCATACACCTGGTGCACGTATAGCCATGGATACGGAGACAGGTCGTGCCACGCAGAAAGGTCTCGCAAGCCGGATGAAACGGAGATATTACTTTAAGGAAATTTTTTGTTGCTCACAAGAATACATGCTTTTCTCGATTTTGGTTCAAGCTTTTGATATCATAGACAGTATGCGATAAAATAATATTAATGCTGTGGAAGGGTAAATGACATGCAGATCTAGTGTGAATGCAAAGTGTTTGGGATAAAGTGTTTAATGTTAGACTATCGTTTGCATCTAATAAGTGTGTGCAAGAATGTACCCTCGCGAGAAAACTCGGCTTCCGCTAGTGGAAAGAATGACGTAGAAGAAAAGTCTCCTAGCACTTAGTAAATTTATTTCAAGTACAGGAATAAGTAAATGTTCAATCGACTGTTAATTTGGCATAAATTTCAATAATTCCTGATACCGAATTGTAGGAGGTCCTTGCCCTACGCCACTTTTTCCCTTAGTGGAAGCCGTGTTTGCTCGTGGGTGTATGTATGTGTGTAGAGATTTGGGTGCATGCAGTGATGGGGTTGGAACTATTCGCATCCCTTCGAATCTGTTTTGCACTTATGGCGACAAATTTGAATCACTTTGAATCTGATTCGAACCTGAAAACTCTTGAAAGTCTTGGAAATCTTGGAATACTTGAACGGTCTTGGTAGCCTTGAGCGATCTTGGAAGCCTTTAAAGTATTGAGAATGTCGATAGGTTTTGATAGCTTTATGAGTATTCAATATCTTACGGGCTTTTCGATTACTTTTGTTTAAGCAGTATCACTGCCATAAAATATTAAAAAGAGTCCAAAAATTTCGAGTTATCATGAATACATTTATTTTCTTTATTTTTTATTTATTTATATTTATTCTTTTTAGGGAATGTGGGAAACAAAATAAAATAAAATCAAAGTGTTACTAAATGATTGGGGTAAAATTTCTAAAGAAATAAGTTTATTGCTTATACATAGGGGAAGGGAGAGCATGACTGGGGTTTGCGAGGTAAGATGGCGTATCGTACCTAAACGCTAACTGAAACATGCTAGACATGTGACGAATACACCAATAGGAAGCTATTATGTTATAACAATTGGGTCGTCGACAACAGTGAGTGTGGTAGCATTGGTCTTTTATTTACAGCTGTCTAAGTCGTGAAACTATTTGCGTGGTTATACGTCGATCGTATTTCGTGTGACAAACAAATTTATAATAGATATATATTTAAGAACGATAAGTTCATTGCATTACTTGTACTAGTAATCCCCTTATTAGTGCATGTTTCATGCGGCTATGGTTCAAATTCTGCAAAATAATAGACGTGCAACGGCTAAGTAAAGCTGCAGCAAAGGTGAACAAGAAGAGTAGAAGTTCTCGACAACTGCTTAGAGCAAACAAAGAATTCAATGTTGACATTTCGTTTTAATCTTATTTTTTAACCCGCATATGAAAAGTACTGCCACTTTAGGTGCTATAACTCAGTTTTTAATGATCAAAATGTCATAAAATTTTAACACAATATCAAGGATGTATTTCTTGACATTACAATTTTCGGGAAGTCGCCACTGCTAGTTTTTTTTATTTTTAGAAAGGCTAGCGAAACATGGTTATATTATACAGTGAAGAACGTGTTTCGAAAACGGGATGGTGAAAACAAAAACTATAATATTTATGCAAGTTTAAAACTTTATTTCACAATTATAAAAGTTACGCATTTGGTTTGCACAATTTAGGACATTTCTCTCTGGGAATGCATTTCCATTTGTCGTTTCTGACAAGATCGCCTACACATTCACATCCGGGAACGCATTTCTACAATGTAAATTCAAATATGTAATCAGAAGAGGTAAAATAAATAGCTATTTTTCACAGTAGTTTGAAGAATTCACTTTTGATTGGTTAATTGATATTGTTTCATTTTCGAAATTATATATTTTTAATACTAACGTTTATGCAGTCGATCGTACCAGGAGACGCTAAACTCAAGCAGCTTACTGGACAGGCAGTTCCGCAGCTGTTCCAGACTTCATTCTTTGGGCACTCGCCATAGGTACCTGATGTTTAATATGTTAAACGAAATATTAAAGGTTGCAATGGTGTGTCTAAATAGAAAGATGGTATGACTGATTTGAAAACAATAATTACTCCGGCATACTTTGGTTTATAAGTAACTCGTTTCATTAAAAGAATTGCAATGTATTAACTGCAGTGACCGTTTCTAGACGGTCAAGGCAAGTCCTCCAAAACTTTTATATTGTTCATTCCATTAAATGAAAGCGGCGTCAAGAAATTATTGGAACTCATCCGACAAGTGTACAGCTAAATACAACACAATTCTGGCTATTTTTACATGCACAATTCGAACAATTGCAAACCAATCGCTCATTACGTGTCACTAGCAGACCGGGGATTTGCGTAAAAATATGGATTTTTGCAGACCAATTTGCAGGAAATGGAACCAGCCACTTGTAAACTCTGTTAACCCCTTGCCCTATAATATTCTCGACGTTTGCATTCTTCCTGATTACATTGTTATCGATAGTTTCCCAGACAGAAATGAATTATGTACTTACCACAACTGTACTGTTACTTCAAAAGTTAAATATTAATACCAGAAACGAGGTACTTCACTTCGACTCGAAGAAACGCGAATAATATTCTTCTTTATTATACGAGCTGACTCGATATTATAGGGCAAGGGGTTAAGGATTCTATCAGGTTTCAAACAAAATAGAACCCTTATTATAGTCTAGTAAACTGTAGACGTTATTTAATCCTTAATTGTTAATCAACTTCTGGGAAAGCTGTTTTTCATCATGTTTTTTTGAGAGATAGAAATAACAACTACATAAATATTTTATTCAAAATTATACGACTTTATGTGTTTCCCTTACTGTGATGTGCCTTATTTACAAATGGAGTAAGAAACAAAATGTCTGAATTTCATACCTTATTGTGGGTTCCTCTACGTCCCTACTCTATCGTTTCAATTAGAATTGGTGATATTATATAGTGACAACGAACATGTTTTAGAATAATACTTCTAAGTATGTACCCACACGAGCAAACTTGACTTCCACTAGGGGAAAAAGTGACGTAGGGGAAAGGCCCCCTAACATTTGGTATCGGGAACTATTTTAGTGTATGCCAAATTAACATTTGGTTTAACATTTGTTTCAGTACTTGAAATAAATTTATCAAGTGGTAAAAGCTCTTTCCCCCACGACACTTTTTCCCCTAGGAGAAGCCGAGTTTGTACGTCAGTGTACCTAGGACGTACTCGGAGGACATGTCATATGCATCTAGTAATTTTGATACTTACTTCTAAATAACATGGCAAACAGAGCGAACGAAACAAGTAAAAGGCGAGACATCTTGATCCCGTGGGTTCGTCGTACGTTACTTCCAGTGAATCTGAAGGTAAGTTGTGCGAAATTGGCTTTATACTTGTCTTTTGTATGTGTATGGCTTAAATGGAGCAAACAAAACCATGACTGAAATAGAGAGATTAGCGATATGAAACCGTTTTTTTACAATTCCTCTGTATAACATTTTCCATTATCTTGTGTTTATTATAACACAGAACAATTGTGATTAATCTAACGTTTAATGCAAAAATATTGGTTTGTTTTGTAATTACACTTCACTCTGCTTTTAATGTTACACCAGCTATTGAAATTAATTAGGTTAAATCACATGGAGTCAAAACATGAATACATCATCTTACACACTGTTAACCCTCGTTTGTCCTTCATTTTCCGAACTTAATTTGTCCCTTGGTGTTATATTGAGAGAGTAGTAAAAAATTAAGGTAAATGTTCACAAAAATATTTCTTATTTTGATTTTGGTAATGATATGTTAATGTGTAATATGTGTAATATCTTAATATGTAAATATGTTTAAGCAATGATAATTATAACATCGAGATAGCACTGTACATACAAAGGACGTCCGTTTCATATTCAGTTTGTACTCGTATGTCCTACGTTCATATTGAACATCGCTAGGATGTTCGTAAGACTTAAGTTTCGGATATTCTGGAAACGTCCGTCTCGAAAGTTCTACGGACGTTGAAGATCAGAATCAGTACTTTGCTTTGAGTAAATGGTTTTCTTTAAACTATCTCTAACCAATAGAGAATCAGTATTTTGCTTGCTTATTTAATTCCATTTAGGAAATTTTACTTTTTATTTATTAACAGGAACCACCTTGATCTAATTTCTACTATATAGTTCTGATAATCGAGGTTCTGTTGTATTGATCTCGATACCCTTGAAACGTCTTCACTTTATTTAGTTTACTTTACTGCATGTTACCTGGAATATATAAGGTTCGTCTAAAAAATAACGGAACCTGGTAAAAATAACAAAACACCTGCAACTTTTGGGAAAATGTTTTATTTTTTTCAAAATACATTGTTAGATGTTTATATTATGCAGTGCAGAACATGCTTCGAATAGGGGATGATGAAAGTAAAAACTATAATATTTATACAAGTTCAAATCTTTACTTCGCGTTTACGAAAGTTACGCCTTTGGTTTGCACGGTTTACGACATTTGTCTCTGGGAATGCATTTCCATTGGTCGCTTCTCACAAGATCATCTATGCAATAACATCCGGGAACGCATTGCTGGAAAGAAAATACAAACATGCAGTCAGAAGAGGTACAAAAAATAGCTAATTTTTCACAATAAGTAATTTGCAGAATTCACTTATGAGTGGAAAATTTAAACACTTTCATTTTCAAAGTTATACATTTTCAATATTAACCTTTGTGCACGGTTTCGGTTTAGGATTTCTCACATCCTCGCAGGTTAATGGACAGGCAGTCCCGCACTGATTCCAGACCTCATTCTTTGGGCAGCCGGCATACGCACCTGATGTTTAATATGTCAAACGAATTATTATTAAGGTTTGTAAAGGTGGGTCTGATAGACAGATGGAGATTGTATTATCTGAACGCATTAACACTTTGACCACCGTCTGAACACATCGTTCACATATAGTTGTCACACTTTTTGGTTCCCCAATTAAAATTAATCTTTATGGCGAGATACTGAATAAAACAAACTCTGTGGAGGCCTATAAAATTCGATAAGTTGAAAAGAATAATTACTTCGATAGATCTTGCTTTACAAGTAGCTCGTTTTATCAAAAAAACTGCTTTCACTTTGTGGACTTTTCATAAATATTATTTTGTCACTGAATGTGCTAACCACGGAGACCGTCTGTAAATGGTCAAAGCAAGTTCATCCAAATTTTATATTGTTTACTGCATTAAATGGAAGAGGTACTAAGAAATTATTTGGAACTCTTCCGGTAAAGGAATAGCCGAATACAACACCAATTGGACTATCTTTAGTTATATATGAATAACATTAATAGACTGGGGATTCGATTCAAAATATGGATTCTTGGGGGCCAATTTGTAGAACCTGGAATTAGGTACTTCTTACGTCTCTTAAGGATTCTATCAGATTCCAACGATAATAGATGTCCTATTATATTCTACCTAGATAACACATGACACCCAATGACGTCTTCAAGACTGCATAAAGGCGCCTTAGACCTACAATTACCGTAAAATTCGTGTTTTTAAGGCGTCATGTGCTACATATCTGAGTACTGAAGTGTACACGTTATATAATCCTTAATCGTTAATTAACTTCTGTGTATGCTATTTTTACTAATGTCTTTTGAGGTACAGAAGTGACAAGTATTTTATTTGACCGGGTACAACTCTAAGTATTTCCCATTCCTCCTCTTAGTCTACCGTTTTAATTAGAATTGGTAGTATTATAATAGTGACAACGAACGGGTTTTAGAACAATACTTCTACCTATCACGTACTTAGAGGACATGTTACAATACCTTCAGTAAAGGCCTGACATCTTGATTCTGCAGGTTTGTTGCACGGTACTTCCAGTGAATGCAACGGCAGCTTGCGGAAAACTGTCTTTATACTTGTCTCTTGTATGTATTTGGTTTAAATGGAGCAAACAGAACCACGGCTGAAATAGCCAGATAAGCGATATGGAACCATATTTTTAACAATTCCTCTGTTCAACTTTTTACAGTATCTTTTGTTTATTATAACACAGAACAATTTGCGATTAATTTAACGGATTATGAAAGAATAAATAGTCTGTTCTATAGTTACACTTCACAGTACTTGTGATGTTTCCCCAGCTATTAAAATGGATCTTAAACTAAGTTCCGCAGTCTCGTGCCAGACATAAAGTATGAACTGTAATTACACGGAGTCAAAACACGAGTACATCGTCTCACGTATCGTTACCTCCATCCGCCCTTCATTTTCCTAACTTACTTTGTCCCTCGGTGTCAAATAGACACAGTGTTGAGAAATTAATATAATAAGGATGTAAATAGTTAGATTTGCGAATTCTTTACAATAAATGTCACAAAGCCTCCGCTAAATATAGTATGACAGAATAACGTCATTACTTAACAGAAAAATGTGGCAAATTGATACAAAGGTCGGATGACGGTTAATGTACTAAATACTTACAATGTCTTAATTTATCTCTTACTCACTAAGGATGTTACCCATATGTTAAATTAGTGCAGACGTCAGAGTGCAGTGGCAGCCATTTTTGTTTACACATCGGAGGTGTCAAACTCATTTTAATCATAGGCCATTTGTCTAACAAGTATAATTCACGCAAACCGCACAATGTATATTTATATTATTTAGTTTTTTCAATTTTTAAATTTCACAGTTTAGCCGACGGTCATAGTGGAGGTCCCGCTATGTATTGTATACAACCAAATTTTTAATTGTATCCGTTTTGACAATATTTTCAATTCGTGCAAAATAGAAATCGTTGCGGGCTACAAAAGTATGTACATAGATTGACACCCCTCGTTTACATTATATGAATTTGGTGAGGAAGAATCGAAGAAAGTGAAAGATTCTTTTTCTCTTACGTTAGTTTTGAAAAAATTCGTCTTTAAGTAGTGTTTCACGTTTGAACGACACATGTGTGCTTTCTTCGGACGTGGCTCACCTTTCTTCACCAACTGGCTCGTCTACTGCTTCGTCTCCATATCATAAATATAGACCCATGATTCGTCCACAGTGTAAGAAAGATTAAGTTTAAGAAATTTTCACCTTGTCCCTCGTTTTAAACGGACGCTAAGAAGACGAAGTTTCGACACGCGATGAGCAATTATTAACCCCTTGCATTACAACATCGAGTCAGACACGTGATAACGATTTCAAACTGAATTTAGTGAACATGTATATTATTCGTTTTTTCTTTGAATCGACGTGAAATACTGCTCCGCTGGCAATAATATTTAAGGTTTAGAATAAATTTAACATTTACCATAAGAATAAAATTCCTTCTGTATCTATGATAATATTAACGGTAAAGTAATTCTTGAGAGTAAAGTCGTAAAAAAAATCATATGGCAAGGGGTGAAGAAACCGCAGGAGCATGTAAGGGCAGACGGTGATTACTTTGACTGTGATCCTATGTAATTATTGTTAGGGTTAATAATAAATGGTTTCTACATACCCCCCAACTTTTTGATCGAACCTTTTATGCAAGTGCATGTAATCCTAACTGTTAAATTAAATGTGGTCGTTGGACTTCAATCTCCGATATACTAGTGCAACAAAAGTAAGACAGAAGTCTTGAGAAAGTGGGGGTAAAATTAGCAAAAACATTCGAAAAAGTATACAGATTTGATAGAACACTGAGTGTGACTATATCGTTCATGAACGTCACAAAAATATTCGAACGCGTAGAAGTAGAGGATGTGAATATTGTACGTAACGTAAGTTTCAGTCGATGCTAAGAAATCGTGTAGGCAACAGAGTTTACGTGGAGAATAGTAAATGTGTTACTGTATTAAAGATGGCAACGAAAATTTTCGAAACCAGTAACGATGGGCTGCTATTAAAACTGCATGAAGAAGGAAAGTGTTATCAAGAAATTGCGAGACTTCTAAATACATAGGAGCAAGTATTTTTAATTCGAAATCTAGAACGTGGAACTTAGAAGTAAAGTTTCATATAAAATTCTTGAAGTTAAGGATGAAATATCACCTTATACGTTTCTTTTTTAATTTTCCGTTAAAGTTAAGTTCAATCGTTTATCCTGATCCGATAGATATTTCAGAGTCCACCATGAAAAAAATCAGTGCGTGGAACTCTTACGCGTTGGAAGTGAAACTTTTTACTAATGGGAACGTTTTAATAATGATTTTGTCTATTTTTCAGTTTCAAGCAGATTTGGTTCATTGAAATTGACGTTAATATAAATTTGAATTACCCTAAATTAATATACAAACGATGGCGGAGATATTTATGGTCCATTTTTTAAAACTCTCAAAAGATGATAAATATTTAACGTAAAAATACAACAAATTCTTATTATTGTAAAAAAGGATTCAATAGTTTTGAAGGTATTACAATACTAAACACAATTCATAAACATGAAATAAGTAACACGAAATCTGGAATAACATTCAAGTATTATTTTTGACAACAAATTGGTAAATTTAGCAACAGTTATGGGTAGCATTAAAACCTACATTTGTTTATTGACATTTTAAGATACAAGAATTCGTGGATTAAAGACTGAATTACTTCAGATTTTTTACTTTCTAGCATTCCATCGAGCAAACTTACGCTACAGCGACTAAAGTCGCTACTACAGGATTTAGAGAAAAGAGTGATACTGAAATCAAATTAACATAAAATTCATTGCAAAAATTAATTTTTTATTCGTTATTCGAAGCTACTTTTGTTCAATAGTGAATCAAATCTAATGTTCAATCAAGAGTTTCAAATTTCGAATGAAGTTCGAAGCGTAAGGTAAATATTTGGCAGTACATATACCAATTCGAAGCGATGCGAAACGTTCCAAATCCCATCACTAGTTGGGTGGTTCTTTTGTATGTGTATGACTTAAATGGAGCAAACATGGTTCATGTGGCTATGGTTCAAATTCTGCAAAATAATGGACCCGCAATTACTAAGTAATGCTGCAGCAAAGGGAAAGAAAAGTAAAAGGGCAAGACAACTGATTAGAGCAATCAAGCAATTCAATGTTGACTTTTTTAATAAATAAAAGGAAAATACTGCCACTTTAGGTTCTATCATTCAGTTTTTAATGATTAAAATGTCATAAAATGTTGACACAACATCAAGGATGTATTTTTTGACACTAAAATTTTCGGGAAGTCGTCGCTACTAGTTTTTTTTATTTTTAGGAAGGGTAGCGAAACATGTTTATGTTATGCAGTGCAGAACATGCTTCGAAAACGGGATGGTTAAAGTAAAAACTATAATATTTATGCAAGTTTACATCTTTATTTCCAGTTCACAAAAGTTACGGTTTTGGTCGACACGATTTACGACATTTGTTCTTGGGAATGCAGTTTCCATTGTCGTTTCTGACAAAATCGTCTACACACACACACCGAGGAATGCAAAGCTGGAATGTAAATACAAATACACAGTTAGAAAATATAGAATAAATAGCTAATTATTCATAGTAGTTTGCAGAATTCCATTTTGATTAGTTAATTGAAATCTTTTCATTTTCGAAATTATACATTTTCAATACTAACCGCTATGCACATTCTCGGTTCAGGATTCCACAAATCGTCGCAGGTTAATGGACAGGCAGATCCACATTCATTCCAAACCTCATTTTCTGGGCATTCGGCATCTGTACCTGATGTTTAATATGTCAACCGAGTTATTATTATAGCTTATAGTGGTGTGTCTGGATCGAATAATGGATATTGTATTATATGAACGCCTTAACACATTACTGCCACGTCGCCCACATAGAGATGTCAGAATTGTCGGTTATACCTATATTCAAAATTAATTTTTATCTTAAATATAAATTCATATACTGAAGTACTATTTATGATATACTTTTTCATACTGAATAAAACAAATTTTATGAAGGCCTATGCAATTCGATCTTGGCTTAGAAGTAGCTCGTATCATTAAGAAAAGTGCTTTCACTTCGTGTATTTTTCATAGGTGTCAAAGCATGTTCTCCAAGACTTTTATATTATTCATTGTATTAAATGAAAGCGGTACCAAGTAACTATTTTCCGATAAAGATACAGCCAAATGCAACACAATTCCGGCTACTTTTAATTGTACATGCACAATTCGAACAATTGTAAATAAATCTTTCCTTACGTCTAACTATCAGACTGCGGATTTGTTTGTAAACATGGATCTTTAGCGACCCATTTTCAGAAACTAGGATCAGACACTTGTTAACTCTGTTAAGGATTCCATCAGGTTCCAAGGAAAATAAAACTCGAATTATATTCTACTAAAGTGTATTACGTTATATAACCCTTAATCATTAATTAAATTCAACCAACAGGTTTTAGAATAATATTGGGTTGGCAAGAAAGTAATTTCGGTTTTGTAGTGTGAAATAAAACTTATTTTTTTTATACAAAGAATAAACTTTAATCAATTATATATTTTCCATTTTGTTCAATGACCTTTTGCCATCTTTCTTGCAGCTTCATGATTCCGCGCTCATAGAATTTCTGGTCCTTATCAGCAAAAAACTGAACTAAGTGCGACTTAAGGTCATCATCATTTGTAAAAGTTTTACCATTCAAAGAGTTTTGCAAACTTCGAAATAAATGGTAATCAGATGGTGCCATATCAGGGCTGTATGGGGGATGCGACATCACTTCCCAACCAAGCTCCAATAATTTCCCACGAGTTACTAAAGATGTGTGAGGCCTTGCATTATCATGGTGGAACACAATTCCTTTGCGATTTGCCAATTCTGGCCGTTTTTCTTTTATTGCTTCATCCAGTTTCAATAGTTGTTGACAGTAAACATCTGAATTGATCGTCTGGTTTCTTGGAAGCAACTCAAAATACACAACACCTTTGTAGTCCCACCAAATTGACAACATGACCTTTTTTTGATGCAATTCAGCTTTAGATGTGGATTGTGCTGGTTCATCACGCTTGGACCATGATCGTTTTCGAATAATGTTACTGTACATGACCCATTTTTCATCACCAGTGATGATACGTTTCAAAAAAGGATCGGCTTCATTGCGCTTGAGATGCATATCGCAAATATTGATTCGTTGTGTTAAGTGAATCTCTTTCAATATATGTGGAACCCAAATATCGAGCTTCTTAGCGAGTCCAAGACATTTTAAGTGATTTTCAATTGTTGTATGCGATACATTTAACCTCTCTGCAATCTCTCGAACAGTTGTGTGACGATCCTCTTCAATTATGGCTTTGATTTGGTCATCATCAACTTCAGTAGGTCGACCAGAAAGTTGGTCATCTTTGAGTGAAAAATCTACAGAACGGAATTTTTTAAACCAATTCTGACACGTGCGATCTGTTATGCAATCAACACCATAAACTTCACATATCTCTTTGTGGGCCTCAGCAGCTTTCTTTCTTTTACGAAAATAAAAGAGTAAAATATGCCGAAAATGTTCGTTTTTGCACTCCATGTTAAAATTGACCCTGAACTAACAGCTACAAACAAAAATTTGCACAACTTGCTTCTGAAGTAACCTAAATGTGACTGATATCAAATGTCAAAAGGAAAAAACCATAACGCAAACAGGAGTCCTTCAAAACGCTTACAACGCTATCTATGTGTCACAACCGAAAATACTTTCTTGCCAACCCAATACTTCTACCTAGCACGTACTTGGAGAACATGTCACAACGTCCTTAGTAATTTTAGTACTTACTTATAAATAATGTGGCAACGAGAGCGAACGAAAGGAGAAGAAGTCGAGACATCTTGATCTTGTAGGTATCTCGTACGATATGTACAGTGAATTCAACGGCAGCTTGCGTGAAACTGCTTTTATACTTTTCTCTTGTACGTGGTTGGCTTAAATGGAGCAAACAGAACCTCGACTGAAATATCCAGATAAGAGATATAAAATCGTTCCTTGTCACTTCTTCTGTATCAGTTTTGCCGGTATCTTGTGTTTATTATAACAGAATAATTTATGAGTAATCTAACGGAATATGGAAGGGTAAGTAGTCTGTTCTCTAATTACACTTCATTCTGATTGTGATGTTACACCAGCTATTAAAATTAATCTTAAAAAAGTGTCATAGCCTCGTGGCTGACACAAATACCTATAATTATACATATAGAGTCAAGATATAAGTACACCGCCTCACATATTGTTAATATACTCAAGATTTAAATATAATCTTTCAATTTCTCTGTTACTCACTAGAGGAGTGATCCAGATGTTAAGGGGTCATGCTCAGTCAGAAATTTCCAAAAAATCGATTTTTCATTTTCTACATTTTCTTTAAGTACATCTCGAGAATATTCTGTGCAAGTTTCAAGGTAATCTAATTAAAAATGACAGAGTTACAGGCGTTAAAAAATGAACATTTTATATAAGTGTAAGCTTGACTTGAAACTTTAAACGCGTTTTTCTCGAAACTACATTTTTCAAATCGGTGATCAATATTTCTCGAAAACTACTGCGTCGATTTACATGAAGCCTTTTGCGCCTTATTTTGCAAATCAGAAAAACTTGTCCTTGAACGAAGGATTCTTTTGTTCGTTCCATACTTTTTTTTTATTTGACCAAAAACGAGTGATTTTTTAGGTGAAAATCGCACTTTTTCAGGAAAACGTCCGCTATTTTGTTCTTAATCAATATTTCGAAAAACCCCACGTTCAAGGACAAGATTGGTTCTTCCATTACATAAATCTTACTGAATTTTTAATTTCAGATAAACCGTTACGAAGTTACAGTGATCATGGCAGACCACTTTTTGTGAAGAGACATCCGGGAGATCGCTCACCATTTATTTACTAATAAATATTTTTAAATAAAAAAATTACCTTATAATCTAGAAACTGCAATATTTGAAACAAAACACATTTTTTGAAAAAGGTCTTATAGTTTTCGAGAAAAACATTCCTAAAGAACACTTTTTTCGGCCTCCTGACTGAGCATGATCCTTTAAATTAGCTTTTAAAAAATTCGGTTGTAAGTTGTATTTCACATTTGAGCGCATGCTCGAATTACGATTTCTTGTGGCCCAGGGCTATTAAATCTTCGAGTAAACTTTTAAATCATCAGCATATAACAAAAATTTGAGAACTATAAAATATGATTTCATTTATAAAAATGCATCCCAATACTTTCGTGACCTCCTTAGAATGTATTTCCCCAGTGAATGTTCTATTAATTCTATATACGTTGTTGACTTATTGATATCTTACTTCTGTAGGATTCTCGAGGAATGGGGTGATTGATTTTAGACGCTTTACTTATTATATTGGTGTATTTTAGTTAGTAGGTTAATAGGTTAACAGGTTTAAACGCTCGCTCTCCCAAAACGCACCGTGATGCACTTTCTTTCCGACCGGCTGCGACTGACTGCCCCGTCGAACTTCCACGCCTCATATACATACTCTTTCACCCCCTTGCATTCGTCTCGCTTGTGCACTCTGTATCTCGCATCCATAGCTTACATTCGTAAAAACATACACTTCCCTATCGCTCAATTCTAAACACTCTTCGTTCACATCTTCCCAGTCACTCAAGTTTCCCAAACATACCGGCGCCGGTCCGTCGCAACATGATCCGGTCGCCTGCACGCACGCACGCACAACGAACCATTCATCCCACACTTCTGTTACAGTATTGTTTCGAAAGTTTGAGTTCAACGTGCGTATTTCAGTTGTTAACACTTTGTGACGCAAGCGTTCGAATCCTTCTGTGAGCAATTGTATATCCCTTTTTAGAGTTGATTTTTCTTGCCAATACTGAATTTTCCGGGCGAGTGACACTTATTTCAGTTCTTAAGGAGCTCGAGTCCTATAACTTACAACCATTATTTTTTCGAAATTATTGCCTTGTCAGTGTCAAGAGCATAAACGAAAATCGATACGTTGAAATTAATCTGAAGTGAAATATTTGGCGATTATTGGATAACAGTGAATGAACAATTTTTGTAAAATGAATAATTGAAGAGCGATGTTGACCATACTTAAGAATTAAATTATGTATGTAATTAATTTTACTGTTTGTTCATTATCATTTTTGTATACGTAATTTGACACTGTACGGGATGTTATTCATGACTATACGATGGTTGATTAATATTTCAGGAGTCGTATATCGTGAAAGACGTTTAATACAGCCTCATAAGGTGTACGAGCGAGGAATTTGGGGTAGGACGGCTTGTACCGCAGGGTATTCTATGCAGATAGAATACTTGTAGCGCGCCAAGTTCTGGGATCATTAATTTACGCGACACTATCGGCGTGGATGCTAGGGACAGCTAACAGAAGCTGTCGTGCGAAGTGACGAATATATAATAATACATTTAGCGCTTCGACCAACTCGCGGATTGAGGTGACCGTGTAGCTGTTTGCATTCTTAATAGTCTCGTATCTACACAGAGTTACACGTGAAGTGCTGTAAAGTGATTGCCAAGTTTGCGAGATATGAAAGAGTCATTTTCGAATGTGAAGCATATTTGAAACGATCCAGTGTGCGTAACTATTCTTCTCTTAAAACTTCTATACAGGTTAAAAAGTATGGAAGTTCGAAATGTTATTACAATATTTATCACGTACAGTTTACAAATTCTTTAGATTAGTTTTTCTTGTATTCATCTTCTTATTATGCAGAATATAAAGGCGACAAAAAGAAAAGGTTTAATACTTTACGGGCTGATATTGCGCTGTTTCATATTTATAAACCACCTATAAATTAGCATTTAATATTCCCGATCAATTGTGTTTAAGAACAATTTCTACAAAAATTATAGCCATAATGCCTGCGATTAATACATACTTTTATTATTGCCATGTTATTAAGCATTTCAACGTTAAAACAAATTCATCGACATACTTGAAAATTCTGTTTGCATAATAATTTCTCTAATCAAATGTCAAGTTCGGTTAACGTCTTCCACCCATAATGTGTAATCCACGAGATAATATTTATATAGTTATCCAAGGAGTTATTGTTTAAACAGAATTTTCAAATATATCGTTGAGTTTGTCGTGAAATGCTTAATAACACGGTAATAATAAAAATATGTAGTTCCATTAAAAATATTATATTGTTATTAAAATCTCTATAAATTGAAAAAAATTCACATATTCTATTAAGTTTACTGCATGAAATCAAACAACATTCATTTGAACAATTTTTTTTCCTTTCAGATAACGTTTACTTTCAATAGCTGGAGAAATAATAGCGTGTATACACTTAAACCGTATATGTATACTGTATAAAACAGAATGTAGGAGGTACTCACTGAAAGGAGTAAAAACTGTCCAATTAACATACATAGGTCTTAAAATCAAACCTTTCGATGTAAAAGTAATTTTTATCCATAAAGAGTTACAAATAGGACTATATTCTCAAAAATTTTCAGTAGTGTCTCGCTATTGTAAAATTGCATTTCTTTAAAACAAGTGTAAACTGAATGTTAAAATATGTTTGTTTAATTGAAATAATTTTGATTAATTACTCTTATGTCTCTACTATAAGCATCCACAAAGCTCATTTTGATTAATTTGTTACTTTAACAGTTATGATTTATTGAAAAAAGTTTGACACTATATTTCAAACAGTTCTAGAATCAACAATTTTTTAAATTGTAAAAATTCCTTTGAGATACGTTTATATATCACTAAAGAATACAACATATCCAAATGTCAAAAAAATCCGAAATATTACCCTAAAAAGTCTTGTGTGCTACTATGTACATATGTTTTTAAGAGTGAATATTCAACTGAAAATATGGCTATATAATCTAGAGGAACATCCGAATGATGAATTGGTAGTTTAATTTATTCTATAAAGTATAGTTGTTTTTTGTCGACGTAGTGAATAAAATAGTCAATTAAATCGTTGGTACCAGGGAGCTAGTTTACTTTCCATTTACCGTGGAAATAACTGGCAACAATTAAACTCGTTCAGGCCCAACAAAAAGGCCAGCAAATTCGAGATCGAGCAATCACAGCGATTTGGAGTTGAATAGCCGGCAATTTTATTTGCTGTTCCCTGGCAATTTTGCACGCTAACTATTAAAATTAATTTTTAGAAATCTTTGACGATAGATACTTTGAGAGCTATCTTTAACTCATTTTTTACTTGCCTATTTTTCGACTAATTCTGATTTATTCGTTATTCGAAATTTTCGAATAACAAGTTACGAATAAATTTCATTTTTCAATCAATTTGATATAAATTTGATTTAAGTATCATTCATTAAATAAAAATTTATTGTAATAACACCCAACACTGTCATAAATAAACCTTCACATTGTACAATTTTTTCGTTTGTCTAAAAATTTCATCTTCCTTTTTTCACTTCCATATTTACAGAATGTCTTGTGTTTCGAAAAATAGGAAATTTTTGGTTTCTTTAAAAGGTTCGTATCAGTGGTGTTTCACTTCATTGTTTTTGTAATTGAAACTCTGACGCAGAAACCATGCGAAATCGTACAAATCACGGACCGAGTTCATTAGTTTTTCTTTTTCGGCTTACCCGTAGAGTTGAAACAGCACGGAATATCGCAGCCCCTCTGTACGGTAAGAAAACTTTAAACTGAATTGCACAGGTAAGCCAGAAAAGGGCAGCTGAAAGTGCATGGCCCGTTTAACGCATACAATAAGAACGCGTCTGCTATGGCTCTACTCTGCTTATAGTCATTTCAAAAGGTATCGGTTCGCTCCATACACATGACGTATTTCATATATATAATTAATGTTAAAATCGTAATGAACAATTACAATTTGTGTTAGAATAAACCTTGATTAACATTCACAAGTGGTCGGCTGTTTTTGTCCATACTTAACAAAATATGGTTTTTGCTGTGTTTGTACAAAAATTCGATAACTGTAAATGTGTCAAAAGTGTCAGTTAACAGTCACATGACGTCAGTGTTGCATTATCGGAAACTAACAGTTTGCACTCATATGACGCTACAATCGGTCGTCGTAGTATTAATATATTTTAAACTCAAGATTGCGGAGTCATCAAGACTTTCAGGAGTTTTAAGTGTCGAATCATGTTCGAAGCGATTCGAAGTGTTTCAGAACCGATCACTAATTACAGTCAATTACTGAAAAGGTGTTGACATCTTTGTAGTTTTCCGTCAAGCAATTATTCTTACTTTTATACTCTTGTTTTATTAACCTTTTCGGTACAATTACATTAACAGTTTTTAAAATAGTAGGCATTTGTGGAAATTATTCTATAATATCAAGTTTTTCTGTATTTTTCATCCTTTATTATACAGTAACGACCAAACGATAAACATATCACATCACGTATGCAGTTAATAAAAGGGGTAAAAAAATGTTTTATGTAGTTGTAATTACTGTCTACTTTCGACAACAACGTCTATCTTAAATCCTACAGATACACTTTCTTAATTGAATGCATTCTAATCTACACGCTATTCATCAATGTTTACAGTAATACAAGTTATAATTAGTATTTCTAATTTTGGCATTGATTAAGTATGAATAATACCTATATTATACGTACGTGGTGTTACGGGAATACTTTTATGACTAATTGTACGAAGAATACTGATAGGTAACGTTTGAACTAACGTTGAAATACTGTTTAATGCAGGTAGAGTTCCAAGGATCGATATTTATAAGGTCTGCAAGGAGTGGAAAGTTTGTGTGAACGCATGCACTTTTGTTTATGGCGCCAATGTTTGTTTTACATGACGTACATTACTCGCGAGATAGTTTATTTATTTCAATGTTACCGCGGAAGCTCACACAGAAAATAGTAGTGCATGTTTGGCTGACAAATACAGCTGCACATATCAAGCTGCACAAACAAGACAGAGTTACGGATCCAGTTCCTGATCACTTACGACTAACTATCGCGGTTTTTTTAACGTTATAAGTAGAAAAATTAACCAAAAAAGATCTATTGTTATTCGAGTAAATCTACGTTTTATCTTCAATTTGGTGTTAAGAAAAGCGCATAAATAATAATAATTAAATTATAATTTAACTTTTGAAGTAAAGGTAAGAATTTCTGATCACCTGAAGTATATATCTGTATCTTATACTAAGCTATCAAATTTTACGTATAAACTTGAAAATAGTTAATAATTATTTTATAATTTTTTGGAATTAATTATTGTCATAACAATGTTATTATATAGTATCTACATAGTAAATTGATCAGGAATGGTACGACGGAATTCGCGAATATAAGCGAACGGCACGATTTATTGAAATAATAAAATGAAAGCGATTGTACGATGTTTGCTAAAATGATAAACACGGAGATTTATTCGAATAATAAAATTTGTTCGCCTTATTACATTTGTTGTGAACGATACGAATAGACAATGAAAGTACCGTGATGTCTTAACCTGCTGTTTGCACCGCGCGTCTGTTCAAACATACGCACTCGCAAAGATAACACGGAATTGGCGTATAAAAGCGTCGGTGTTGAATTCATCGACATATTCAACAGAAGTATCCCTCGAATAATCTATCAGACCAAGATGTCTCGTTTGTTCTTCACTTTGTTTGTCGTCTTGGCAGTGTTTTCCATTGGTAAGTATCGCAGATGCTTCTTTTTTATAAAGCAAAATCGTTAAAAAAAAACATCAATATATCACAGCGGCTTTGAGCGAGGAACGTAAAAGATGCCCGAGGAACGAGGTCTGGTCCGAATGTGGTGGACGTTGCCAAGCAACCTGCCAAAATCAAAACCCGATCTGCCCTCTAGTTAGTAACGTTACTTTTTCAGTCAACGTTTACGTTCGAAACAGATTGTAATGTAACTTGTATTTCAGATCTGCGAACCGGGATGCGTGTGCAGAAAAGGTCTGATTAGGAGCAGCCCAAAGGGCAGATGTATTCAGAAGTGTAAATGTAATCATGTTAACTAATTATCATGTTAAAAAGTGGATTTATAAAGTCATCACCGAGAGTGTCTCCAAGAAATGATATTCTTTTTAAAAGTGAAAGGAATGTTTCGAGAATAACAAAGTTGTACATTTTAAAAGAATCTTTAGAAACATTTCGTTATGTTAGGTCGTGCAATGTTCGCACTTAATTGCCGAACCGTTACACGATCTTTAGAATTTTGAAACCGAAAATAAAGCACACTTAGATTGTTTCGTAATGACTGTATTTACAAGTTGTGTGTTTGTGTGCGTGCGTGCGCGCGTTTGTGTGTGTGTGTGTGTGTGTGTGTGATGTTCACCGGGTGAGTTCTGGTTTGAGTCTGATTTTCGTGTGTCGTCGCTTCCTCTAAATTCGCTGAAGGCGTTACCAAACCTCGCTTCCTTATTGGTTATGCCCTGAAGGGGAAAGCAAATTTCTCGGTTTTTCCAAGTGACGTGGAGGTGGAAAACCTCTCCTTCAGGGTGAAGCGGACGTCGGTAAAATATCGCGCACGTGGTCACGGTGCGAGTTGACCGCGACGAAGCTTCGAGTCTCTCAACGGTAGGGTTTATAGCCGTATTGTCTGCGAGTCAGCGCGCCCCGGTAAGGCCCGGCGCGGATGGGTCCCAGGTTACCGAGCGCATGTGGCGGACTGCAGACCAAATGTTCGCTCCTTTTATCTATGACTCTCTTTGTGTCAACGAAATTGACATTGCTTGAACGAAGGAAATAAAATAATAAAAGATAACGGTAATGTCAGATTCTAAAGCCGTCGTTTCGGGTCTACGACGGAACACGTTACTTTCGGTACGTGATTCAATTGTAATATTCGGTTTTGGTAGAGGCACAAACAGCGATTGCTGTGTGTTCATTTGAATTCTATAAGGCCATAAAAGCCGTTTGGACCTAGCCATCATGTAGTCCTCACTTTCACAATATTAAAAAAAAATATAGTAATATTACTTGAATTCGCACCTATACAATGAGCTGTTCGGAAAGATAGAGCAATTACAATTACTCTCACTGTTAGAAACTCGGGGTACCAATTATTACCAGTTTCGGGGGTACACCCGGTATCTCCCGTTCAAGGTCACTAGTCGATCATGATTCTTCGTACAAGGGCGACGAAGAGAAAACATACTGTAAATGTTGTTCTTCTCTGACTTTTGTACGAAGAGACTGACAATGAGACACGTACGCGTTGCTATGCGTGCGAGCAAGAGAGCTTGCTACGAAAGGGAGAGCGAGAGAGAAGGATACAATCGAGATACACAACACCGGTCGGTTTGAAATCGCCGGGCGTCGGCCGTAACCGATCGGCGGTGTATCAGCTAAATCAGTTAGATCGAATCCTTTGAATAGTAAAGATCGTTCTAAGTATTTCGAAAAGTCGAGTCCGTTAAGAGATCGTTCTCTTATCTTGTATTTGCTCATATTTTGTATTAGCTTATTTATAGTGACGTGCTAGAAATAATGCAATCTTTGAGAATTTTTTAAAAGAAAAATACTTCGTGTTACAGTTTCAAGTTTTAAGCATTGATTCATGAACATTTGAAGAATGTATTTAAATTTTTGTAAGCAATAGTAATTATTATATTTATAGTTATCGTGGTTATAAAACGACCTTGAAAAAAAACACGTGTTGCTGGCGAACATGATTGCCGCTTTTGTAGTCATCTGAAACAGAAAAGGCAAGAATATTCTTAATCTGTATGAGTGTGGCTATAGCGAGAACTAGAACAAAAGAAAATTGAAGAAAAAAACAAAAATGGTAGTACTTTAAAAAAAGTTTCATCTTCGGCAAAAAATTTGTTAACTTTTTCAGCCGCATAATTCGAATTTTGCAAATAAGGACTTTATTCTAGTTCCCACCGTAACAGGACATGTACTGAATATGTATGTATATGTTAAGCCTCAAGTCATTTGGTTCAGTAGTTTTTGAGATATGTTAGCCAGGTCGAAAAAAGTCGTTTCGAGAAAAACGCGTTTAAAAATTCAAATACTGTTTAACAGGTAATAAATTATAGTTACAATTAATCACCTATGCCAGGTGCATAGAGGACACCTTCCTCTTCCTCATAAAATTAGATAGTATGACACATAAGACAGTGAGGAGTGAGTGAATTCCAGAGTGCATACATACATCCGCGCTATTACATTGTTGTACACAACGAACTTCCTCAGAAGTAAAAGTAAGTGAGATTTCAATTATACTTTAACATTCATTGTATAGAAGAGTATATGTATATGTATAGAAGCAATGTAGAAAATAAAAAATATGTACGCCTTTGTGATCGCAATTCGTAATTTTATTACTATCACCGGGTTAATTATTTGTTATTTTCTTCAATGTTATAGCGTTTGAACCGTGTTGCGTGCATTTTTCTAATAATTACTGCTACTGCACATTTGTATTATTAAGGCGAGTACAGTTTTATAAATACTTGTGTGAAATGAAGAAAGCAATATGTGTGAAAATATTATAGTGTATAATGTGTAAGTATAATTTTTTAGATGTCAGGAAGACGTTCGTGGGTGAGGCAGTATCACACTGTCAGTAATAGTGACGGTCATGGAGGAAGTACAGTAAGTCATGCTGAATATAACGGATTCAAAAGAATATTGGCAGCACATGCAATGACGACGCTGATTAGACATTTGGCGAGGGTACATCATATTCAAGGTCTCTTGACGTCATATGTACAGTATACACAGTCTACATCAGCGTCGTCGTAATTTGAACAGACTCCGTACGCTGATAAGAACAGCATATATTCACATTTATTATTATGATTTAATGTCAATGAAAATATTAATTTTAACATGAATTAATGTAATTGTTTGTTTTTAGATACCGACGACATGAAAAAACAAATAGACGAAGCCCTTGTAGGTTTTGTTGTGAATGATCTACAACCGTTCAGCGTAGTTGAGGATAAAGGTTTCCGGAAATTATTACGAATACTGAATCCGCGGTATACGCTCCCGACTAGGAAGACACTAAAGAAGTGGGTGGACGATAGATAGGTGGACAACAAACGGCAGGTGAAGGACGAATTAAATGAAGTAAATGCTATTTGTATTACTACAGATACGTGGGCGAGTATAAATACTGATAATTTTATAACGGTTACGTGCCATTTCATTAATAAAGAATTCGTTTTGAAATCGTATACACTGGAAACAGAAAAGATGATTGGTAGTCATACGAGTGTTTACTTATCAAGTTCATTAAATAAGATATTTGGCGATTGGGGCATAGAAGCAAAAGTGAGATGTGTTTTCACAGATAATGCATTAAATATGCTTGTTGCGGTTAGAAATTTGGGCAATGGCATTAGAAGTATTTCATGTTTCGCTCACACATTAAATTTAGTAGTCAAAAAATCAGTACATGCCGTTGCAGAACTTGAAACTATTCGTCGAAAATGTCGCAGCATAGTATCATATTTTAAATCGAGTTGTTTGGCAAAAGACAAATTAACTGAGATTCAAAATAGACTGGACATGCCAAAGCAGAAATTAATTTTAGAAGTCGAAACTCGTTGGAATTCAACGTATGAAATGTTTCGCAGATTAGTAAAGCAGCAGCATGCCGTTACAGCAACGATATCTTTCTTTAATAAACCTGTTGAACGTTTAACATCAACTGACTGGGATACGGTGGCTAGTTGTTTACCAATACTGGAACCCTTTGCTTTATTCACTGCAGAAGTAAGTTCGGAAGCACATGTTTCAATTTCGAAAGTATTTCGGGGGGTACAACAAATGTACACATCTTTAGATGAACACCAGCATGAATTAGCCACTGAATTACGAGAAATGATGGACAAATATTTTCATGACATTTTAAATACTGTTACTTATTGTATGTATTCCATGCTAGTTCAAACAAATAGGATTAATGCCCATTGAAAAAGTAGAAAGTGTAAGAAAAGTAATTATTGATCATATAACGGAGCCAACAGAAAGTGACAATTCACTTAGCATTGATAACGTCGTAGGCTCCTCCACCTCCACCTCCACCTCCACCTCCACCTCACGGTCACCTTTCTGACATAACATCAGAAGAATGATCAGTGCACGCAACTCTTGTAATACAGATGCGTCCAGTGGAGTGGCTGAACTCGAAATGTACTCAAAGAAACAGATCGTAGATTTAGACAGTGATCCTGTGCAGTATTGGAAAGTTAATGCCATCAGATATCCGAAACTTTCAAAATTAGCACACAAAGTTGTGTGTTGTCCTGCAACATCAGTGCCTTCCGAAATGGTATTTTCCAAAGCGGGAAATATTTTGTCAAAGAAAAGGAATAGATTGAAGGACTTTACGGTAGATAAAATGTTATTTTTAAACAGTATTGTGTAAGTGGAGTCTTTCAATGTATTTATTTCCATATTAGCAATATTTCTCACCGAAGAAAATACTCTTCGGTGGTGCATCAGACGGATGCATGCAATGCACAACTTTTGCTACCAATTTTGAAAGGTGACGATATTGTGATTATCTATTATACTTCTACACTTTTGGTGGCCATGGATCCTATCGTGTATAAATAGAATGATTTACAATGGAATTTAAGTATTGTTGTCCCTTTCTTTTTAATTTTGTGTTGTTTTCTAGAAGGAAAGTGTTGCATGTGACATGCAGCTACCATAGGCGAAGATTTTGTCTATTACGTTTCCAGCTGTCCCTTTTCAAATTAACTTGTAAAAAGAACCTTTACATGTTACACAGAATACTCTTATGGACAGTGTATCTGTAAAGAAAACAGCAAGAATTCAAAATTTTATAAAATATAGTACTAGCGCATTTACCTTTATATCAGACAATATGTTTAATGCAGTGTTACGAGCCCGGGTCGTAGCAACGCGAGAGGCTGGCGAGTGTAGGTTTTCTCAATGAACATGGCATCAGTTTCTTAGTAAGGTGCGTTCGTAATACGAACCTGATGCGAAATCAGCGAACCGCAGGATTGGTCAAGTTTCGTGGACGAACCCGATGCAAAAGGGGGGAGTCACTCGGGGTTGGAAATACCTACTCTTGGAGATATGTAATGCACGGACGAACCTGATGCGAAATCAGAGAGCTGTTAGGAAATGTTAGTGATAGTGGATCTAGATTTATGCAGACCCTTGTTTGCAAAGAAAAGCAATACAGAAATCGTGTAAAGGTGAAAGCATACTTCGCAATGTTCGTTTGCTTCAAGGCGGAGGCGGTTCATTTAGAACTCTTATCCGATTTAACTGCAGAAGCTTTTATAGCTTGTCTTAAACGAATTTACACTGACAATGCAACCAACTTTGTAAGTGCAAAAAATGATATAAGTAGTTTACAGAATGACACATTACAAAGTCACTTCATTTCGGTGATTTGTGGAAAGCGCTTGTAAAATCATTTGTACATCATTTGATCAAGACCATTGAAAATCAGCGGTTTATGTATAACAATTAGATACGTATATGCATAGTTGAAATCAAGATACTAAATTCCTCACCATTACCAACTCTGTCTACCGATCCTGACAACATCTCGGCTTTGATTCCTGTTCACCTCTTTAAAGGCGATTCGTTAATGGGCTTGCCTCAGACAGATTTACAGCATACAAGCGTCAATAAATTGTCGATATCGTAGCACATCCGAAGAGTAATGCCGCGTACCCATCCGAGCATGCGGGCCGCATGAGCACCGAACGTGCGCGCGATGTGCTCGGGTGATGCTTGTCGAGCCGAGCAGCTCGAGCTGTATTGGAAGCTATCGATTCACCGGCTCGGCTCGGCTGGTCAAGCGAGCCGAAATGACAGTTTTATGAGGTGACAGCGGAGACCCGAGGCTCTAGCACGCGAAGCCTCGGGTTACAATGTAACACACGGAATAAATCACCCATGAATACAAATTTAAACTTTTACTTCTTTCAGTGTACTTTCTTAAAAATGTTTCACGCAATCATTAAACCATACAGTATTTAGTCTACTGTTAGGCATTCCGTATTTCTCTATATAGAACTGGCCCCCACATTTCTTAATGCGTCAAAACCGAGTAGAACAGTACAATTACAATTTAGAGTCAAGCTAGGGCTTAGTTTCTCAATAGTAGAACACACACACAGAACAATTGTAACGTTTCCTTTCATTAATTTTGAATATATACTTATTGTAAGGTTCATTTGTAATCTTGTGTAGATTCATTCATACCTTAACATACAGTTTAAGTCGACAACTAGCAATACAACCTACAAAAGGTACATCTTTACCGCTCAAAGTGTACCGAATTTAACTTAAAGTTATGAGGCCAACTAACATTCCTAGATTAAATGATCCCTCGATAATGAAATAAGCATCGGCCTATCCACGACTAACAATAATTCAAACAACCGATCCTCGGTTATAACAAAGCCGGAAGCCTCTTTAGCCCTCGGCTCGTAACAGTTTCGAAGTGAAGAAGAGGAAGGAGAAGATTTTTACGGGTCCTTGGACGGTATAATTCCCACGGAGTACCTAGAGGCGTATGGAGAACTCCTGTCTCTATATTGCATCCATAGAACTTTCATGCGAATATTTGAAGGACACCAGGTTTGTGAACGGTGTTGGGGCAAATTAACAAATACACAGCGAGCATTGTTTACGGAGGTGAGCTACCATTCGGTGTGCACAGTGCAGGCCGTCCATGAGAATACTCATTGTGATGTTACGTATGGGGAATAATTTTCATTTTCAATCGTATTCAACCGCGCGCCTGGAAACGGAAAACGTCTTAAAATTCAAAGTTAATTTTACTTAAACTAAAAGTAATAGGGGGAGCATAATCTCGACCAACTGGGATAGCAACCAGAGACAGAATAATGAGATTCACTCGCGACCGTTAAGATTTCCTTATAAGGAAATTCTAATGAAACCCCATCCAGTTTTGGGACTATGTAAAATATAAACCCTCTGATTTTTAACCTTCCGTGGGCCAAAATAGTACAGTCAATATAGCGTGGACAACAGCGTATGTAACAGTATGATTATATTCAATCCTAATTAATAAATAAGTGTTATATATATATATACATATATGTATAGCTCGTTTAAGCAGGTAAATATTTTTACGAGGTTCAAAATAGTCGATTTTTTAATTTGTTTATTTAATTGTATGAAGCGTTAGGAATATTTTGTAAACGTTTTTCGAAAAAAATTCAAAAAATTGACAAAGTTTTAATGAAAACTATAAAAGCGTGCCACGACTAGTAATGGGGAAGTACACCTTTCCACGCGTTTTTTCCAAACACACTCTTTAGAGACTATCTGTTCGGTAATTCTGCATATTTTTAATATTTTTTCCACTGAATTTGAGTACATATAATTGATAAGATTATCTTCGACCATCGAGCTATCTTTTTGCGTTTTTAAGTTTTCAAGTTTCTATTCACTAACAAAGGTGCCAATTTTTACATGGAATGTCATTTTATTTTTTAAAATGACACAACTTTGTAAATTTAAATAAATTGAAAAATCAACTTCGGACTGGTCATAGCCAGCACGATAAAATTTAGCGAAGTTTCATCAATTTCCAGAATGAACCACAATGGGAAAATGAATCATGCAGACAGTGCAGCTATGTTCATGTTGCACGTATGTGCGCAAATTAATTTATCGGCCATATTTGTTTATCTAAAACTTCCACAATTTTTTAAAATAATCTACAACACCCTTTTTAATAAAAAAAAAATCAAATCACTTCATAGAGTAGTTTTTCTGGAATAAATTTTAGAGTGGTATTAAAAGATTCTCCATAAAGGATATCAAAAGGAAGGAAAAATATAGGCGATTTAAGGCTCACCGTGAGAAAATCTGACAGCAGCTCCAAATGCACAGTGCAGCTTCAGGATCGGCGATGCATTGAAATAACACAAGGTTGACACGCTCGACTCCGTTGGTTGTGCCTCAGTTGCCAAGCTGGTTGTCTCAGTCTCTCCGTAGAATGTTGATATTATCGCACACCATGTGGACGAAAATGCAGCGTCCCTCCGGTAGACCAAAGCCGGAGTATGCGTTCAAAGTTGCGTGGAAACATCTTCCTCGCAGGCTGGGTCGTGTATTGTCGTCTAGTTACGATGTGTATGAATTTCTCTGCTGGCATTCGGCTGGAAGGACAACAATGTTGTGGAATGCACGTACGAAGCTCAATGAAAACCTTTGTTGTCGCATGGCAACTTAATGTAATATATGACCCGTTTAAACAACTGATGTGTGATATAAATAAAAACTTGTTATAACTGGAAAATATGTAGTAATAATCCACTACTGAGTATATGACTATACATATACAATATGTATATGTATACATATGTATATGTATATGTATATGTATATGACAACTAAGCGACAAAATAAAATTTTGTGCGTATTCGAACTGGTCGGTTCTATCTGCTCTGCGGCCAGTGATGCCAAAATCGTGGGATAACCGCGCGAACGCTTACCCTCTCCATGCCTCCCGTGGGTATTTTACGCAAGCATGTTCTACCCTGTGCGAGAGCTCTGCCCCAGTACGTCCTACTCGGTGACTCCCCACACACAAGCGTTCTTTATCTTTGTCCGTGTACGCTCTGCTTCGGGTGTTCTCGGCAAAAGTTCTCTACGTCTATAAATGCATAAAATTTTCAGTTCACATGACATATACCACTCGTCACATGCGAACTTTTTACTATATTAGTTCGACGAATTTATTAAAAAAATCAGAAATATCATAAGCTTGAAGAACTAAAGGACGCAATTATTGAAACGTGGAAGAATATAGACAAAGAAATAATAAAAAAATCCCATTTCCAGTATGGAAAATCGAGTTTTTGACTTAATTCGTAGAGGCGGAAATGTAATAAACTATTAAATATCTTTATCCGTAGATAACAATTAAAATAAAATAGGTTTTTGTTATAGTTGGTATATTTATAAAACAAAAATTCAGTAGCATTCTTGTTATATTTTTAATTTAATATAATAATTTCAATAAATCCATGGGACTGTTTTTTTAATGTTTCTTGTTATGATCCTATCTAACAATGGAAATTAACATTATAGCATAATTTACTACCAAACCATCAAATCATTCAAATTTTATGGGGTTGGTATATTTGTGACAGACACTGTCGAGTTCAGCTCGGAACTTTTGTCTGAAATGCACGTCACAAATCGAATTTTTGGATTTACATATATCATTTTGGAATTCAGTGATCTAATTCATGAAAGCAAAGCATACACTACCGTTCATAATTATTATTGGGTCACCTGGTCTTCATGAAGGAAATATGATGTTTCGTAAAAGTTATATATATTTTAGGGCACGTTTATTATTTTGTAGTAGTATTAGCGTTATCCATCGAACTTTAATGTTTTCTAAACAATATTTATTTCAGACATTCAGCTATTTCGTAATGCCTTGTAACATTTATTGCATTTCAGATAAGTGGCTTAATAGTTATGAGCAGGAGTGTAGTTTTGGATAACGTTTCCAAAAGTGTTTCGTTGTAGTGAAATTATGTGAAGGATTTTTCGCGAACTGTGGAGTACGTGCTGCGAGGAAGCTATACTCGCAACCGAGTCACGTAATCGAGCTTACAAATTTCGAACAACCGGGCTGATACATTTAAAGCTGCTTCATTCAGAAAGAATAAAGCGCCGATAAGAAACAGAGCGCATTAAAGAACGTTCCGAAATTTCAAGAGATAATACTGCTGTGTAATTATTCTATCACTTCTTTTAGAAGAATAAGTATTGAACTTACTGATCTAAAACTTTGCACAATCATGAGTACATTGTTTTCTTTTGTTAAAGGAAAATTATAATAGTGTATAAACTGTTATTCGAATAATCTTGCTCGTTAAGAAAATGTTATTCGAATAATCTCTGAATAAAAGTGGCGAATAAAATGAATTCATTTTAATGATCTAGTGAATACAAATTTATTTGAAGGAACCAGCAAATAAAGGTAACCTACGTAATCGGCACGCACCAGCGACGTGTACGTGCATGAATGAATCTGTGAGTGCAGTCTAGGGAAATGCGTACAAATAACGAAGGATTCAGGGTCGGTAAGATATGCGTTATTCAAAATAAAACACCGATTATCCTACACATCGACAATCGGAATAAAGAACGAGTCTCGAATGATTATAAAAGAATGATGACATTAATATATATACAATGTGTATACATATTAGACGAAGCACAGGAAAACATACCATTAAATTATGTAATGGTTTAATTACCAATAAAATATATTGGATTTTAAAATTCCAGTTGTCATGTTATTTAAGAATAACTAGAAATACTTTAAGATAATTCATGGTATAAAATTATGAACGAATATAATACTATTTTATATATTTTAGTTGAAAAAAATAATAATATAAATGACGAAATAGCGGGGTGATGTACCATCCCATTACGTTGCGAAGCTAAAGTTTGCCCTAGGTTTTAAATATTTATTTGTGTGATTATACGATACTACGCACAATAAACATCCATCTTCCAAAACTGTTCTATATATGCAATCGTTTTATAACATATATGAAAATATTATCCGCATGGAAGTGTTTTTCTATTAATTCGAATGATCGACGTTCTACAATATACATTTCTTGTGCATTATTCCGGTTGTTCTACTTGACTAAAACGAAAAATTCGTATGGTCAATGTTTTGCGTAGGTAAGAAATAAGAATTAAAAATTGACAACACGGCAACATTATAGGCTTCTTTCTTATAGGTTGTTGACATTGACATAACGAAGAACAATCGCATTTGTTCTGTGTATATGAACCTCTCAGTTACCTGATTGCTTATTTTGTCATTTCGGTATTATTGATATTTCTTGAGGGCACCAGAAATTTGAGCAATTGTGCACCTTTTTAGCGTTTGCGTACTTAACACTAGAACTACTAAACCCGTGAAAATGACGGATTTTAGATATCTTATTTTACAATTACCGAAATCCTAGAGATACTTTCATCGGAATTTCTGTTGACCTCTAATTTCTTATACACTTTATATTATAGTATACTAAGTTATATTGTTATAAGTTATATTGTATTATATATTATACGAATTAATATATTACACAATTTAACCTAGCATACATTTAATGCTGGTGGTTCTAGTGTTAACTACGAACTCATATTCTGGTAGATTTGTTTTCTTTACAGATTCTTTGTTAATACTGTAAGAACCTTTTGTACATTCCCCTTATTTACATTTATACTTTTTTCAATTTTTTAAATTTCATTTCGGAGTTACTTGCATGTTCTTGTTTTATATTACATATATAATATATTCAATATTCATAATAAATAATATTTGACTGTCCTTTAGACTTTTGCAATCAAACTCATATTTTCTTTCGAATTACATTAATCTGTAATATTAAAGTGATTTTTTGTAAAGAAATAAATTTGGAATATAAGGTGTTCATTTTTCACAGAAATTTCTAACATTAACGCTTTAAAGAAATTTCTTAAATTAGTATTAAAACATTTCAAGGAAAGTCGATTCAACAGTTTTCACAAGATTATGCAAAAGAGTTAACAAAGTATAATTTCCAAACATAATACGTACTAATTATCCCTGCACAGCGCATCCTTTGATCCAGTCGGATGTCCGTTGCTGTAATCCCTGCACGTGCTCTTTCTTCAGTGTAACGTATTATTTTCTGTTTGTGGATGTATTTTGATACTTTATCCAAAATTTTCTTCTCCTGTAGAGTTTTGATCACATTCACAGGTGTCGGGCACAAGAAAAGTTATAAAAAGCACAAGTACGGTTAACCTATATGGTGTATGTATTCATGGCAAGTAAATACTTGGAAAAAATTTAGTAAGATTAGGTAACATGACACTGTAGGAGTGGTATCCGAATTTAATGTCAATCTGCGGAAGCACTTCTCGAGTATAAACTAATTACTCGTTATTTCTCGGTATTATAAGAGCGGTAACAGTTTTTTTAGGACCAGGATTACCGTTGGGAATGTGTTGTTATAGCCGCGTGCTCTGTGTTTTTTTTATTACTGGTAACCTGTCTGTCTAGCAACAGTTCCGCGGCTTTAGGTACATACGTACGTCAACATGTACAGTGTGTATATTGACGAATCGCCCGCGACACCGCAGACCCATTTGAAATTCGGTTCCACCGTTCAACTCGACTGACTTGGATTGAATTTTTGGACGTTTTCGAGGTAAATAACACTGCGCCCATTACTTACAGGTGAACGAACAGTTATAGGTTTGCAACTACAAAAGAGATAATTGTAGACATAAATATTGAATTATGTAAATGAAGATGGAGGGAGTACCCATCCTACACTTCGAATGAATCGGATAAACAGAAAATACGTAATCAACAGACTGCAAAGAAGAAACAATAATATTATTACAAATTTATAATTATTACAAATTTGCGTGAACCACTTTAAGGGAAATACTACTGTATTTATATGATTCAAAATGCGATTCACATTTCAAATAATGTATTTGAACTCAGACTGCCACGATAGAAATCATGGATGTTGCCCCAACGTTACAACATCTGTGAATAATGAGGCAACACTCTAATTTGTATTTAAGACACGCGGAAAACTTCGAAAGCAAGTACATAATTCAAAAACTTTTGAGTATCTGCCCCTATATGCATCTGCTCTAATTAAATATTTGAATGTGTCTCAAACTATCAAACAGTGCTCGGCTGTTAATGTATCCATTTTTGCACTACTTATTAGTTTCAATAGTTTTAATTGTAAAAAAAATAATTGTAAGACACTTTAAATTACTCTCATGTTTGGCTTGAGTAATTTTTAATAGGAATTTCATGTTGAAAGGTAAAGGGCATGTCCACAAATACGGAACCTTCCTGAAATTTTAATTTTATATCTACGGAGAACTGAATTCATCTACACCGTTATGCCATCTACGAGGGAAACCACTCCAGATAAGGCCGCCATTGTGAATACAAAATCAGCTTTCTGAAAAAAATTAAGATATTTTCTTACTTTATGAATAATGTAACGAAGGAACACATTTTTTGAAAATAGGGTTCAACTGCAACAAATTTTTAAAACAGTACGAATATTTTATGCCGGCAGCGTAGTATGTGCTTTTAATGTATAAATTAGTAGGATGCAGAAATTGGAAAATCATGTTTTATAATATTGGAGAAAAGGAATACATAACGACCATATCTTACGTTTGTATGATTATGTATAATTGAAGATATGAATATACATTATACATACGTATGTAGAGTATATTCACATTTTTTTTTATACCTGAAGAGAAGGTGCAGATTCCTTATACAAAGGTAAATTACAAATATCTAATAAAAGTTTTTCAGATAAGATTTCATTTTTGGGAAAATCAATTTTGCAAATCGATCGGTTTTTCGAAGCTTGGAACCCGGCTTGATCAACACAGCATTATGCTAAGTGCTTATCCATAATTTACTATCTCCATTTCTGGCAAATATTAATATTGGTATATGTATAATATACGATACTGTGTACTTCATATGAACTGATCATTTTCAATTAATTTAAGTTAACATGTAAGCTTAACACTAGAACTACCAGCATTGGATGTATATTAAATTCTATTGTGTAATACGCAATATGAAGTAATATAAAATACCGTAGTATGATATAAAACGTATACTAAATTTAAGGTAACGAAAATTCTGAAGAAAATAGCTTTATCATTTTTTCAGCAATCTGAAATTCGTCATTTCGACGAGATTGATAGTTCCAATCTCAATACAATCATTAACCTAACCCATTCACCGTCCAGCTTGTTTCGGCTGACTTTCCGTTCATGTCGATTGGATTATTTGATATTTGAATTTGCATTACGCGACGGTCCTCGGTGACCGTCGTGGCGTGAACGGAAAATTCTGTGTCGGTCATTGATAAATGCTTTAACGCATTCCGCGATTCAAAATCACCGTGCCCGACCTTAGCTGTGTGAAATTTTGTAAAATTCAGCAGCACCATATTGACTTTTTGAAGGCGGCCAATTCAGCAGAAGGTCTACTATACATATGTATATGGATATGAGCCTAAAATAGATGACTCTGTGTAAGTTAAAAAAAATGTTGTTTTACATGAAATTGACTTTGAAACTTGAAACGCGTTTTTTTCTTAAATAACATTTTCATACTCGGTGACCAGGATTAATCAAAACTAAAAATCTAGTTTCTAATCGAAGGATTTCATGTTTCCATGCTTAGATTTTATTTTATGGTTGAAAAACGAGCATCTTTTTAACTGAAAATTGGTCGCCTAGTTTCAATGTCCGTCATTTTGTCTAAATGGTTTTTTTCTAAAACGTTTCACCAGGTTACGTTCATCAAGTTACGTTCTAAAACGATAAACCAATATACATATTACCTAAATTTTCTCGAAATTTTGATGCCAGATGATTCTGTTCCGAGCAGGAGTGGTCACCGCGAATCATCTTTTTAAAAGGCCTTTCGGCTTAAAATTTAACAAAATGTTTTTTAAACGTGTCTTAATTAAATACAACAACTACTGTAAAAATAAATGGATACGTTTTCCACTGAAAAATTCTCAAAAAATCGCTTTTTCCGCGCAACCACAGAAGATTCTTTAACGCATCTAGAGCATAGTCTTGGCTCACAGTAAGATATAAAGCGATCGTAAATTATCGCGTTGAACGGCGATGGAAAGGGCAGTGTGCGACTTGCAGTTGCAGGGTTCCATAAACTAAAACAGAAAAGTCTTTCGATTAACTGCAATTTATTTAATTCGAGGGTTCCCGTAAATTTTTCTTTAATATTTACAACTTTAACTTTTCGTAGACCGTTGTCAACAATAAAAACCTCAAAAGTATTTTGGATCTGAATTGACATTATACGGCACTGAACCTTGCTCGAACGGTTTATCTCTCTTATGATTTCTTAAATAGATGGTCCAACGTTTGAAACGTGTGTTCTTTTTCGCTCGACCGATTTTACGACCGCGCTATATCTTGGCGAGGACTACACCCTGTTCGACAAAGGTCGGATATGAATTCCTCTTAACCCATTAATCTCTTAATCCAATAAAAATATACCCGCTTGCAAATCATTCTTTTCGTGGTTCCAAATGCCAGTAGTTGTCCAGTAATCATGTGAAAATCGATTGGAAAAAACGAAGATGGCATTAATGGGTTAAAGCTCGTCCACACTTAAGATATTATTTACAGATATCTGTTCGCGTGCAAAGTCTGTGGATGTTCACGGAGAGTCTGTGGAGTTCTGTGGACTGTTCGCAGATAGTCTGCAGACAAATATGCCCAGTCTTTTTTTGTGTCAGTTTAACGTCACATCGATATCAGGGTCATTAACGACGGAATCCTATGAGTGGCTCATTTAAATTTTGTGAAATAGGTTGGTATCCGTTAGGAATTTAATGGTATTCTTTATATACTCTTGGAAAGTCGGGGCGGTGTCTAAATAGACTTATCTTGTAATGTTATCTTAGTACATCGTACATAGTTCCTGCATTCGTAAAGGAGATGGTGGACAAGTACTTGTTTATTGCAGTTGTTGCAGTGTGGAGGTTCAGTTTTCTTGATCAAGATAGTTATGCGTTATTCTAACGTGGTCTGTTCTCAGGTGAACCATTATTGTTCTTTCTTTCCTATTTAGCTCGAGGTGTTAGATTTGTTGGTAGAAGTCTTTAAATTTGGTATGGGCCCCTGTTCTGTTAACTGTAGTCCACAAAGGATTCCATTCATCTTTAATGTTTTCTTTAACACGATTTATGAATTCTTGGTATGAAATGGGCACCACAATTTCTATTTATTTGGAGTGCTGATGCTTTTTTGGAACCAATGTTTGTTTTTTGTCTGTCTTTTTGTCGTCGGTTGAAATGGAACTCAAGAAACAGTGTTTGAAGGCTTTAATTTCTTTTAATATAAAATTTATATGAAATATTTGTAGGAGAATATAAAAATTGTTTATTTGATGAAAATTTATTAATAACTGAAATTGTACATAGTTTTTCATAAAATTGGTTCCTGTTCAAATACATTTTATATTCATTAATTGTAAGTAAGTGTCTATAAACATTTACGTATACTTTTGGTAGACAATATCACCGACTAGGTATTAGTCGATGACAGTATGTTTTGGTACAATTTTTAATTTAAAAATTGAGGCTTGTAGATCCGTTTCACGCAGTGACAGTTGAGAATCTTCAGTTTGACTGAGCAGACGGGTGCAATGCATTACATTCGAATAATAGGTGTAATTTGGAGAGCAATTAGTCAGAGCATTCACTGCATTCTTCATGCATTCCATAGCGTTGTCCCTGTCAGTGTTCCGTCGAAAAAATAGTTTTTGTGAGAAACAAATTAAATTTTCTACATTTGATTTTAGAGATAGATCATCATACTTTCCAATTCTAAATACGCGTGAAAAATATTGTACTTAAGTCTGTGCTTTGTTTGAATGAAATAGTCGCAATTACTGTCTTCTAAATAAAAAACGTGTCTCTTTTAATTAGATGATTGCAATCTGCCTTTTTAATAACAAATCGTGCACTTTTGTTTAACCAAGTACACTGAAAAAGGTTCTCCAGTCCATGTCTATGAAACATGTACATATATTGGATATTAATTGTTCATTTATTACTTGGATGGAAAGTAACCATTATGTGATTAATATAATGACCAATATACATGTTAAAGGGATTCTTCCTTGTATATGATGTACGAAATTTTCTTCTTCAATTAAGCTAAAGGACTACAAATATCACACGAACTTAAGGGATTACGGATAATAGTTTTCCTCTTCATTTTGCTGGAAATTCGATTAACAACGATTGTGAAACCAGAGGAATGCCAGGTTCTGGAAACAATGCAACTCCATGTACAATGCGATTCGTGTAAGTCAGTTTGATAGTCCACCATTATCTCGAAGTTCTAATGTGCTCGGACGTATTTACGGAGCTTTGGAAAACTGTGTACATTAACAGGATAACCGCTACATACCCGTTACTTGTGAATAATGGGTTTTCCTAGAACATTTTTATTTTAACATTAAATTAAAAAGTAAAGGAGTTGTTAACGATAAGAGGAAATTCATCAGAATCAAATTTTTGCGCATATAATCGCTGAATGTATTAAAACATGAAGTCCATAGTTGATATTATCATATTTTTCTTCTAAATCTTTGTACTTACATATATGGTTATGAGTAGACTGCGGATTTTTATGCAAAATTGTATTTTCTAAAGAAATTCAAACAGAGAAGAGCAAATGTAGGAATTTGTTTTTTTTCTTAAGTATCACATTAGGTTCGAAATAATCTAGAAAACTGATTGGATCTGACGAAAGTTTTGTTTTTTACTGTATTTTACAGACCTCTATGGGCTATAAATGCATAAAATCCGCAGTCTAGCTATGACTGTAATGGAGTAGTATTAAGATTTATTATTATGTTACCAGCCAAATATCAAAATGTTTAAAGGACGTTAAAGTTGTATAAATGTTTAAAACAGATTAATGGTAACTTCTTAGCAGAGAAAATAATTCATATTACAGTTTATAAATCTCTCATTCAAATTTCTGTAATACCTTTCGAATTTCTCTGAAGTGTTCAATTTAATAAAATCTTTTATACCATAAATACATGCAAATTTTTCATTGCGCCTGTTTTTTATTTTAAAGGGGCAATAAATTATTATGGAATGGAGGTACCAAATTTTGTTTGAAAACTTAGGATGAGTTTACATTTTTCTACGATCACAAAGAAAGATACTGGTATCATTGTATTTTCCAAATTTTGTGGACATACGTTGTTTTGCCTAATCTGTATGAATTGAATATTGGACTTCGGTTAAGTTGCATTATCTTTCATTCCTTTCTGATAAATACATAAATCATATATTCTACAGCTCAATTAATGTATAAACAAAAATTTGGTGAAATTGTGACATGCGCCGTGTTTCCTTACAGCTACAGAAACAACCTCTTCAATGGCCTACATCAGTATGATCTTAAAGTGAGCCCAAACTTTACTGTTTACACAGTCAAAAAACATATGTATAACGTATGTATAATGAGAGCAGAATGTTTCTGTTTGCATTATGCAAGATTAAAGGTATATTTTTAGTTTAAGCATCGAGCCTCAAGGTTACGATAAAGCACCTAGGTCATTACATGTGTTTCTATATCAGTTACAAGGTCATACAGGTACAAGTACACCCTCCCATCATATTCCTTTAAAAGATAAAGTTTTTCCTACTTATTCTACTAAAAAGTATTTTTTTCTTTTACATTCATTCTTCAGTAATTTATTGTTTGCTTTAAATAGATAATTTTCAACAGAACAGTTTTAGCACTTCAAAATACTCAGCACTCGTGACAGGTCTGATGACGCACACTCTAAAGATGCGGTCTTATACACTTATTTAACAAAGTTTCACGATTTCTTATCAGTTTATCGGCTAGAATGCCTGAATCATTTTGTCAGCACATTTTGATTAAACTGTGTAATATCGGGATGCACAAATAGCAATCTACTAATTCTCCGATCGAAAACACGATTGGAATATTGCTTCGTGAATGCAGTTAAATTGCTTCAGCTCTCATGATGGAACTTCATTTCGATCTTTGCGCTGTCAATGAGACGGTTTAATCAAAATAATTATTCAGAACCCTGCTACTCAAGTTATGAAATGTACAGATTGCTGAGAAACTTCGCGTTACGTTATTTTAACGGATAATCGCCCGATGCCTGCTTAATTTACGCTACAACGCGTTTGACCCCGGCATTGTGCCCGTACACTTGTCTAACAAGTAATTTGCATTTGCTGCAAGTAGTTATGTAAATGTTATCACGTGAGAACAATGCTGAAAGACTTGAATTATGAGGCCTAAATCTAGTTAAATTCGAAACCTTGAAACGTTCTTGTTTCTTTCTCCATTTACAAACTTATAATGATAACGATGGCAATAATAATAATTCTGTTGATAACAATGCTAATAACTCTTTTGTTACGTTTTTGTTAATTTAATAAAAGCATATACGCACAGTTATGAACCGGGGAGAGGGATTGTGATAAGGCAATGTAAATGCAAGAATACGTGAGATACGGTAATATGTTACTGTCAAAGATAATTCTAAAAAAACTGTAAATTATATGAATTATACTAAAAACTGAAAAAAAGAAATTATGGAAGAAGATGAAAACTTGAGTAGACAGAATATTTCTATTTAATTCTTTCGCAGAACCACGAACATCGGCTATATGTTTTACAATTACGTTAATCTTTCATTCGAATATTTTCATTGCCGTTTTACAGATTCTTCTAAAATCATACTGCCTTTTAGATTTTTTCCACAGTTGCTGAAAATTCTGGATACCTTTCAGCCGCCAAATAATAGACAAACAACAGACAGTTTGTCTTAAATCACCGATCCAACAGTCAATATCAAACAGTCGATCAATCGTTTAAAAAACCTTGTTTACAAAGTCAAAATCCCGTTTGAAAAGTCTTGTGTCGATACAACCACTTTGACGGTCTCGTTTGTGAAATTATGTGTAACTTATAGTTCGTGTTCCGTCGTACACTTTTGTTCTTTGCAGCCGCTAATCCTCCGTAGCGGAATTAAGTGATTAAGAGCATCGGTCACGTATGAAAATATATATACTATATATATATAAATATATACACACATATATAAATTGTATAATAAATTAAAGGTGAACGTAAATTCTGACGAATGTACCCTTATGATTTCATTGATCGTAAAACAAGCTGAACTACATCATTTTGACGGGTTTGATAGTTCATAGTGTCAACATAATTATATAGAGCACGATGATCAATTAAGGTCAGATAAGAGATTGCTATAATGAACTATTTTTTGGTGTCATTTAAATCATGCCATGACTTTAAATCTTTGGTCCTGGCATTTAAATCCTCTATGAAGCAGCTGGTACCGAATGTGTAACTATTGCTATAATACATATTCTCCACACAATAATGTATTCAATAGCAACGATCATTTTCTAATGGTTTCTCGACCATTTCGTGTTTGTTTTGCATTTCATAAGTGTCTTTAATATTCATGACCATAAATGTATTTTAATAACAAAGCCATCTCTAACAATTTACACTGATAAAATTTACCATAATACGAGATAGTTGATAAAACTAGAAATATGTTAATATTAGTCGTTTCTTTTGTCGTCAATGTAATGTTACTGAAATTCATAGTCAGTTTCAGTATGAGGCTATTTCCTCCAAGTGAGGGTAAAATAGACCACAATCCTGTATTTTATAATCATTGTCACTTAGTATTCTCGCAGTGTAGGTTCACAGACACGAACCATTTTCCCGCCTTTCTCCAGTAGGTACCGTCAGAAACGATAAACCGCGGCTCATTCCAGTGTCGTGGGATTAAAACGTCTGCTTTGCATGAGAAACGTTTCAGATGGGGAAGAAAAGAAGCTCGAAACGAGAATTTCTCCTGTGAAAAATGAAATTATCTGCCTCATCAATTTTACTTTCTTCAAGGATGTCTAATATAAAATTTGTTCAACACATTTAACGGAACATTTAAAACAGTGGTAGATTACACGAAATATGTACTTACTTGAAATTATTGGGGTTGATCAGTTTACACAGAACTTTTATTATATAGGTACTATTTTATGTTTATGATGTACAGTAACTTTCTTTTTATTAAATAACAAATATTCTCTACAATTTTTATTGTTTATCACTATCACTTAACAATTAAATGTTTCTTGGAATTCTTACAACTACATTTGGACAAGTTGGATTCGCCTTTCGTAGTAAAAATCGATAACGCCGTTCTATTTACAAGTGTTAATCGTGTCAGACGCTAGGACCAGACTGAATAATTAGAAAAATAATAGACTATGTATTAATTTAATACGCGTTGCCTTAAACGTTGTAGTATCCTTGGTAGATTATTTAAATTTCATCGATTTCTTACTCCCTGGTATCACGTAATTCTATCTTGAGTGAGAAGTAAGTTTTACTGTAGAGAAAATGTTTGAAAAGTAATTATTCCAAAGAATGTTCCTCAAAACGTGTCTCTAGACGTTTGTTTTAGTTATGTACAAGTCCTTAAAGTACTCTTTCGTTATCAGTCGTAAAGGAAATTGAGGTTATTCGTACGAAATGACCTCGATGAGCAAGACTGTCGATCGCTCCGTGTTTCGTCTTTAGGTAAAGTAACCCTGTCGGTGGACGAACGCCAAGATATTTTCAGGAAAAACTCGTCCAGCTCGTTACCACTTTGAAGTAACATTACGTTTGATCTTGGATTTTCGTTGCGGGACGTGTACCGCCTGTACTAGACGCGATCTTCCTCCTCCAGGAGTCTTATGACCTCTGAAAAGAAAGTTACCCCTGAAACTTTTAAACTTCAGAATAGCTCCACTTTCCACGTGTCGCGTATACATCACACGTTGTACACGGTGTTAATAAAAATGTGGAACACCTTCACAGGGTTGATTCTACATGGCAAATTAAGACGAAAATCGAGAATGATGAAATTGCGTTCGGAGCTTTGTTTTCAATTCATTTTGTTGAAAATGCTAGCGAAATACGTCTGATGAAACGGACTATTTTATTCGAGAGGCACGCTCTTCAATTGTTTCACGAGTTGGTTTCATTCATTTTATTTTATTTCATTCATTAAATTTAATTAGAATATCGATCGATCTCGTGTATCAGCTAGGAATCAGCTGTTAAAGTACTATCACTCATCGCACCAGATATATTTTCAACAATTAATAACTCAGAAATGAAACCTCCAACGCAGTTTTGTTATTTTGATTTTCGTCTCGTTTTTGCGTGTAGAATCCACCCTGCGAAAGTTTCTCACATTTTTATTAAATGTGAAATTATTCGATCCCAAGTAAAATTTATTATCAGCTAGTAGATGCTTACATAAAATTTTATTTATGGTTTGATTTATATATATTTATTTTATTTGTATATTATAGTTATAGTTAATGGTTTCGTAATGCACATAGATGAACTAACAACTCGAAGAAAGTTCAATGTACTATTTATTTTATTCGGAACTTAACACTTTGACTAACACGTCACTTCCGATAGAAACTCCATAGGCTCTGAACGTAATTCAACAGAACGGTAACAATCTCAGCCATTTACTACAATCTCAATTATTTTAACATCCTTGAGTCTTATATCTCAATTATTTTAACATCTTTGAGTTTTCTAATTAGAGTACCACATCGACTTTTATGCCATTTTGCACAAAGGTAGTATATTTCAACATATTTGACACAAATTCCTTTTTAGCTGCAGACATTCATATTTAGAGGGTGAAAACAGCCCCCAAGTTGGCGGTGAAGAACACATTTTCCTCAATATCATGTAAACTATTCGACATAGAAAAACTCTTTGTTAACAAAAATCTGTATAAAAAATATATTACAAATTGTTAACTTTTTGCATATTTTACTTATTAATTTTTTTCCGATGTTGCGTACACTTGTTAGTAGACTTGTAATTTTTGGATTGAAGTTTCTAATGCAAATTAGGATTACTATAGTACAATAAATTTTATAACTTTGAAGTCTGTTTTTATCCCTTAGGTGTGAATGTCAGCAGCTAAAACAAAATACATACGTGTCAAATATTTTACAATGTATTACTACTGTGCCAAATAGCATAAAATTCAGCGTGTTACACTACGATTATGTCTCTTGTTAGTTAAATTTATCACGTTGAACGTTTAATCAGAAATATTAATTTACAGGGTACGACCAAAAATACGAGTCACCTTGATGTAGGTGATGTGGCAGTCAAAGTGTTAAACAAATCATCAAGAGAGCTTTGGTTCTAGTATTATAACATGAATTCGATAAACATACACAGTTTAATAATATTCGATTTTTTGGAAAATTCGTAGCGTTTTTAAGGGTAGAGTTATAATCTATATTTTCCAACTTACATCAATCCCTGTTTACTACTATTTTTCAGAATATCTTTCCATTTTTCCAATTAATTTCATCATTCCAGACATCATCCAACTTCGATTGCATTGGCTAAAAGAATTCTTCAACCTGTTTCTATTTAGACGAATTTTATTTCCGAAGTTTTTTTCTCGATACAGAATATTTTCGCGGTCTAGAGAGATAACCATCCGATAGGGTAAAGTCTAATTAATTGAGTATATAGTATATGCCATAAAATTTTCCTGTCGAAGTAGCGTAATTTGTTTACAAGTTTAATACAACGTAATGAAAATGGACTTTGTGCTTGTTCATACGTGTCGTCGGTATTTCTTACGGAAAACAAAAAGAAAAATTTGTGCAGCAAATACATTCAATCCATTTCTGGAAACTGTTCATCAGATCAAACGATTTTTGTTTTGTTCAGCAAGAAGGTAACGAAGGCACTACTCGAAATGCTACGAACTTCCCGAACGACCGAAATGCTTTTTAAGTCAAGGAATACGATTCGTCGCGGTTTAAGATGAAATACATAGGACTTATGGGATAGTCCTACGTATGAGTTCGGGAGTCGACATCAATAACGTATGAACTTGAAGGCAAGTTCTCTGTGCTAGCACCTCGGTATTGCTGGAACTCAACAATGTGGACCCACGGTGAAGTGTGAAAGTATGCGGATACAATTTCGGAGTTATTGCTTTGTGAACCAGTGATCGAAGGAAGGTATGAAAATTTCCTGCCCCTCGAAAATACATTGAAGGTATTTGCACACGTTCTGCAGTTAAATGAACCGTTTATATATTTCACAATCTAAGTGTGTTTCGTTGACAATGAATATTGACATAGAATTCTGAATATCGTGCATGAAAAGAAGAGATTTTTTAGTGTACTTTAACCTTATTGCGTGCAAATAAGGATTGACTGTTATTTGCGATATTATTTAATAGTATTATTACAATATTATTAAAGAAAATTTTAACAAAATAAATAGGTAACGTGTGCGCCCTAAATAATTTAAAAGAAATTTCACATTCGAGAATAGTATTAAGGAGTAATTATATTTGCAATAAAGTGAGGTTTATTATTAATTGTGCTTAGATTGATTGTTTAATTAGATTGGATTAGTGTGTAATTATTGATTAATATTAAATTCATGAATGTGGCTGCAAGAGCTCTAGAGAATTTTTTATGTATAGAATTCAAATAATTATTACGATTAATATAATTCTACCTATGTAATACATAAATACATAAAGTATTGATCGTAGTTTATTCTATAATTGAAAAGCAAAACCGAAAGTAGAATTTGGTGCTTGCAGAACGCTGTCATCGATTTAGCGCCAGTATTCGAACGAATGTTCGTTTTATAATTGGCAAAATAGTTTCGAAAGAGATAATTGATGGGTTTGTAAGCTATATTAATAAAAAGTTGAAGCGTATTACCGGATCTAGCAACAAGCGAAGCTTTCCCAAGGTAAATTGTCGATTCGTTTCCACTGATTTCACTGTTGTTTGCGGCTTGTATCGCGTTCCTCGTCGACGTCATGGCGATCTCGCTGTGTCTGCATCCTACTCTGAAATTTAAACGGACAGATTTTCACGGAAATAGCACATAATTACCTTTATTTGTATGCGAAATGCATTCTGTGTAGCGCTTTTATGAAGTATCATTGCATATTAATGAAGTATTTTTCAAACTGGTTCCGTAACACATATCCTCTTTGAGCTGTTCACAGACACGATGGATGTTATTAAAAACAAAATTGCACGAAACATTAATTTTAAGTTTTGTACCTACATATATGAACATTTTTAATGTTATACATAATACATTTATTTCATTCAAAAGTGAACTATAATTTGAAAATATAAACTGCTGTGTAAAATAAAAATTTTTGAGCTGGTTGGAATGGTCCTATAAGATATACAGGGTTTATTAGTATTTGTTAATTTTAATTTTATTGTTAATAAAAATGGAGGGACATTTTCACAAGGTGGGTTCTACATGTAAAACTGAGACGAAGATCAAGAACCACGAAAATAAGTCAGAAGTTTTATTTCCGAGTTATTAATTGTTGAAAATACAGGCGTAATCGCGTAAAATACGTTCAAAACGAAGGGTTATGCTACTCGAGAGGTGTGCTTTTCAATTGTTTCATGAGTTGGTTTCATTCATTCAATTGTATTTCATTCATAAATTTAACTAGGTCATCGATCGACCTCGTGTAACAGCTGGTAATCAGCTTTTCACGTAATATAACCCACAGCGCCAGACGTATTTTACGCGCATTTTGCCTGTATTTTCAAGAATTGATAACTTGGAAACGAGACTCGTACGTAATTTCGTCATACTTGATTTTCGTCTTAGTTTGGCGTATAGAATTCATTTTGTGAATATCTCAAATTTTTATTAACACTCTATATGTAAACTACTTTTGTCAACTTAATTTAGAGAGTTTCTCTGATAAAGGATATAATTAAAGATTAAAGTCTGAATTTGGGTTAAAGTACACGACGGTTAAGAAACTTCATTATATTATTGTCATTACAAGCTTAATTACCTACACTCATAGCTACAGTAAATCATCGATGAGTATTCGAAGGGTCCTTGACACTGACAAGAAGAGGTCCCGAGGTGTAACGCTGACTTTTTAACGAGGTTTCAGTGCGGTGTATCCTTCGAACACTCATCGAGGATTTACTGTAAATATTTAGTAAAAACGAAACAGAATTGATTCAATTTGTCAAATCTATTGATCTATTGATTCATGAATTCTATAGATATTCAGACAATTGACCCACATCTATGTTTGACATGCTTCACCGTTATGACAGGTAGACAACACTGAATGGCTATCGAAAATGAGATCGTATTCCAACCATCCTATTTACTCATACTACTCAATGCAGTATTGATAGTAAATTTCTATGACAAGAACAAATAATTCTCTGTGTACCGACACTCTTAATAACAAAGAAAAATTTTACATAACTCTTGTCTCTGTCAATTGATAGATATACGTATAACAGTACGAATTCGCGCAAACATCCATTACTTAATCAGAAATAAATATGTGCAATCCGCATAACAGAACTGTTACTCTACTCAAATGGGACAGTTTCAATTAGCCGATGTTAATAGGTCCGTTCAACAAAGAAAAGAACAGAAAGGTAATGATGGTGTAAGCCGCGATCGATTACCTCCAGCAACGATGACAGTTGAAAAGGCCCAGGAACGCCTGACGGAACTTCCTGTTCATGAAGCAGTATGTGATTGGATTGCAGCAACTGGATACGTATGCGAGTAACAGCACCAAGCTGACGCCTGTACTCCCAACCACAGAATAAACCAATTCTGGGGCGAAAAGATACCAGGTATTGATCACGTGCAACGGTGCCCAACAGATGAAGAACTCCAGCACAATTACAAACAGCATTCTGATCACCTGTAATTCATGTACTCGTGTGCTACAACAGCTTCAGCTAATCAACTGTTACGTTCCAGGTGTAACCGTTCGGCTAAGTATTCTTTCAATTTTTCTTACAAGGAAAGTTCGGTAACTCGAAAATTCCGATTTTTTTTAGTTTGCAGATTTGTAGGGGACCTCAAGAGAAGTATAGCGCAATTTTTGTTTTTGGCCCAATTTCAGTTCTTCAGGGTGAAAACATCCCTTGAAAGTAGATAGGTGTTTCCATATTTCCCTGTATATCTTTAAAACTATCGTAGATATAAAAAAATGGTTATAATAAAAATTGAATGGTTTTTTATGCTCTATAAAACGATGCAAATAAATTGATAAAAATTCTTTGTTTAAATAAAAACATCTCCTCCACTTTTATTAATTATCAATTTAATTGCATCGTTTCATAGAGCATAAAAAAACCATTCAATTTTTTATTATAACCATTTTTTTATATCTACGATAGTTTTAAAGATATACAGGGAAATGTGGAAACACCTATCTACTTTCAAGGGATGTTTTCACCCTGAAGAACTGAAATTGGGCCAAAAACAAACATTGCGCTATACTTCCCTCGAGGTCTCCTACAAACCTGCAAAGTTTAAAACGAATTGGAATTTTCGGGTTACCGAACTTCCCTTGTTAGTTCCTAGTTCGTGTGGTCCACACAATTTTAAATTAACGAAAAATAACGTTTCTTCCAATAAAATGAATGTCCAGACATTATTTTTAACCTGTTAATTGTAGAAGACAAAGAAGTTTTTCTTTTAGTTTCTCAACATGATCAATCCTTTAATCGGTGAAATGAATTGCTCTTTTATTTTAATTTGTGTGAAAAGAATTCTAGTTTCTGGGAAATGGGAATTCGTGCAAGCATCTAATAATGATAAAGTAACTCTGGTGCACATGTGACTTAGTGCTACGTGCCCACTTGAGAATAGGATCCTTGTGAATTATATTCCCGAGAGTAGAAGGGATATCTATTGGAGAACAGTAGCTACCGGAGAGTTACGTTTACAATCAAGTCTTTATTCATTAGAGATTTAGTGAGTTCTACTATCGAGAACAGTTTTGTTAAACTGTTAACACCTGGTATAGAACAATAGGAATCATGTCGTCTCTTGCTTTGGTTTCAAACAAATAAATTTTTGTTACCTTATACATTCTTCTTCTGCTCTTCTGTTTTAGTTAACATTACATATTAGAACAAATTTCTATTTGCCTGGTACTACTATATTTGAAATATTGAAGTACTTTAAAGCAAAAAATTAATAAATATAAGCCTTTGATCCTTTTCAATTTTTTTGTCATTATTAAGTAATTACTTCATTCCTGTACATATTGTTGGTATTTTAAGTAAACTCAATCGCCACTTCACATACCTTCTTCTTGGCCTCTATACTCTTGCCCACGTAATTACTACGTATCGCGTGTTGCCTTCCAAACGGATATCCGGAATCTTGTTGTTCCTCGCTGATAGACTCGTTCGCGTCTCTCGTCAAATAACTGCTTCCGTTGCTCCTGACTTGTATCCTTGATTCGGGCGGACATTCTGATCCTTGACATTTCCCAGACATCACTCTGGAGACTCCTGTCCTCGGGACGCGCACCTTTTCAGTCAAGGGATTAAGTAAATTGTTAATTATCGAACACAATGGATGGCACGATACATCTGAGTCGACAATTTGCAATTAATGTAGTGGATCTTCCATTTAACTCGACCGCTTAAGAAGTAGTCGACGAAGAAATTCAGCAGTTCAGTTTATTTTTTTTGGCTACTATGAAAATATGTATATATGAGGAAACTATTGATATTAATATACAAGTTCTTTCATCTTTTGTTTATCTAGAGTATGTGAATCAATGTTCCTTAATATTTTTATTGGAATTTTCAAAATAAATGAAACATCAAGTTTCGCCATATAACAAACAATATGTATTAGAGATAGTGTTGTTAAAATGAGCCTCGAGTCTTGAGCTTTAACAGCTCGAGTCGCGGTTCAAACCCTAAAGGCTCGAACCCTCAAGGTTCGAAGCTTGAGTCGTGAAAGCTCGAGTCTTTAACGCTCGAGCCTTTAAGCTTGAAGGCTCGAGTCGTATAAATTGTATGTAGTGAAGTAATGTACAGACCTTGAATTTTCGAAGCCTTAAAACTTAACCTAAAAGTTTTCAGTTTTTAACTCTAATATTACACGAATCTCAAGCTTTTAAAGATTCAAGGGGGAATAATCCAAAAACGTCCAGAAAAGCGTGGTTTTTATAAATTAGGTCTACAACACCCAAACCTCATTAAATTATTATTAATAGGGTGATCAAATATATATTTTGGACAATACGTTAAATTTTCTTTTATTACAAAATACCTATGTATACTTGAGCAAGATATACGAGTCATAGGATGTTACGCGTCGAACAAAATAATTTCTCAATTTGTTCACGGTTCATTGATCAAAGTTGGGACATTTTTTTCGTTATTCACGTGATATTCGACTTAATATTCTGGTAGAATATTTTCGAAAAATTATACTTTGAAAGTATATATATAAAAAACTTAATTTTTGCCAATCGTCACTGTGTTATTCCACATTAAGTCTGAAGCTTTAAGGTTCAACCCTCTAGAACCCTTAAGTGTTAAATAATGGAATTTACACTAAATCTATAATATTATACTTTATACAGTTTTTAAAAAATACAGCGATGACTGCAAACACATGAGAGATTGATACCAAGAAAGGGAAATGAAAAATGAAACAAAATAACCATTGAATAGTAGACGAAATGAAACATTGCTAAAAATTTGTCTGTAATGTTCAAAATATAGTATTATCTGATCGACTGGAAACATACTCTTACGCCGTGGGAGTCATAGATGACCGGCAGCAAGATTAATGTATTACGCATGATAAGTTTGCACAATACATATAATCATATTGTGTAATATATTATTATATGATTCTAATGGGCAATCACTCTTTGGCGCTGAAGACAAAACCAGCAGAAACACGCTAAGCAGTGAACGTGTTAAACATAAAAGCCTCGAGCTTCGAGGCTCGAGTCTCGACTACTCAAAGCCTTGAAACTCGAGCCTCGAGCCTCGACGACTCGAGCCTTGGAGCTCGAGCCTTGAGCCTCGAGCTTCATATGATTGTAGCCTTAAAGACTCAGTCTTTAAGGCTAAGCTTTGTAGCTTCAAAGACTCGAGCTTTATACAACACTACTCTTTGGCGCTGAAGACAAAACCAGCAGAAACACGCTAAGCAGTGAACGTGTTAAACATAAAAGCCTCGAGCTTCGAGGCTCTAGTCTCGACTACTCAAAGCCTTGAAACTCGAGCCTCGAGCCTCGACGACTCGAGCCTTGGAGCTCGAGCCTTGAGCCTCGAGCTTCATATGATTGTAGCCTTAAAGACTTAGTCTTTAAGGCTAAGCTTTGTAGCTTCAAAGACTCGAGCTTTATACAACACTAATTAGAGATGATAGAACGTATTCAATCTATGCAAATTATATAAAATTGTAAGACTACGAATGGAAATCAGTCACTTAATTCTTATCGACCTAATAATTCAATTAGATTGTAGTACAGTAGTTTCTTGATAAATGTGAAAATTTCGGGTCCGATTTGTAACGGTTATCGAAACAGTCGATGAATTTTGCATGTCATAAAGTTTGTGTTGAACCTTGGCAGCACGTATTTGTATTTTGTCGGCAACGACTCGACGGTCGCAGAAACGGATTGCGAGTGAAAGAGAAAGAGGGACTGTGCTAGAAGCAACCGACAACGGTTTAAATTAAAGATCTCTATTTCACGTGTATTTAAATACATGTGTACGTGCGTAATTAATATATTCATGTTTTAATCAGTGTAGTTTTTAATACACGTGTATACGCGTATCTTTAATACACGTTCAAAACCATGACCTAGAATTTAAATGCTCACACATTTAAAGAGCTCCGAAACACCGCTAACGCAGCAATGAAACTTTTTTATGCTTGGTTTTCTGTTCATGAAAATTTTATTAAACGAACGAAGCGAGTCCTTAATAGGCCACGTCTTTTACTTTTCTGATGAGTACTGCTCCTTTTATCTTTGACATTAAAAAATAATATTTCGCTTGTGTATTCTACACAATCAATAGATTTGTACTATCTATAAACAAGTCCACTTCCTTAATCCCTTGCCATACGATTTCTTTTACGATTTCACTCTGAAAAATATCTTTATCGTTAATATTTTCTGAGATATAAACGGAATTCTCTTCTTATGGCAAATGTTACGTGTATTCGAAACCTTAAGCGTTTATACCAGCGGAACAGTATTTCATGCCGACTCAAAGAAAACGAATAATATACGTGTTTACTAAATTCAGTTTGAAATCGTTATCACGTGTCTGACTCGATGTTGTAAGGTAAGGGGTTAAAAAAATTAACACCTTAATTTCTCACTGGCAACTATACACTTTTCCCTTTGATCTATGTAATTATTATTGGTTAAATTAATAATACTTGAAATAAACAATAAATAATTTCATCACTTAATTTGAAGAAAAAATGAAATTTTTTAAATACTTTGTCTTTAATCTTGTTTCGACTCTTAACGTTCAGCTGTCGGCTCGTGGAGGGGAAGTTGTTGACGGGTTATATGGATAATTTGGATTGACTAATTCCAAGGAGGACCCAAAAAAATTAAATAATAGGAATAAACCTAATCTACCGCTTATCAAAAAAGTACTGCATATTGTGAAAACCATAATGTGTCCAGAAGTTGCGAGCAGACGTTCAAACTTATTGTTCTTCAATTGTTTATGCTTATGTCAAGAATACAATATTTCAAACTTCGTACGATTTTTCGTTGCAGTATGCTAAATGTGCATACGTTAACGTACTTATGGTTCGATTTGTTTTGAGCTCCTCTATAAAACTGATAGGAGTATCTGATATGGTAGGTACCATTTAAAAAGACGAAGGTGATCACGTTTTTTAAACAAAATAATATTAAAAGCTTTTAATTAATGCAATCTAGCAGCAGCTGAAATTTACTACTATATGTTAATTCTTGGTTATATTAATTTTTTAACAAGTGGTTCAATAATCGGGGATACAGTTACGATGCAGCTCCTGTACAGGATGTTCGGCCAATCGTTAGAAACTTTAATGGGCGATTCTGTATGTTAAAATATAACGAAAATTAAGAACGATGAAATTGTGTTGGAGTCTTCATTTTTAAATCGTTAACTGTTAAAAATTGGGGTCAGAAACGCCTGAAACCAGGCAATCTGCACAGTAGCAGTGAGCGAAGGGCATAACCGTGCCGACACAAACATTACCGTACCCTTAAAAAAATTCGCTTGTACCTCATAGCCACAAAAGTGATGCATCACACCTGTCCTCATGCCTGGCCTATCTTTATGCAACACTTCATAAAAATGCACACTGAAATTGCTGCACGACATTAAACCTGGTTACTCGTTAAAATCCACAAAGGAGATTGCAGCATACACACAGAATGGACATTAAAGAAAATAATTTAAAATAAATTAAAACTTGCTACAATATACTTAATTAATATCATACAATACAAAAATTACGTAAATAAATTAAATTAATACTGTATGAAATATACGAAGTGTATTTTTCGTTAACTAGATGTGTTTGCATCGACGAACGCCATTGAAACTCATTGTAAGAAAATCTTACTCGAATCCCTCGCAAGGGAAAGAAATGTAAGAAAAATGTGTAAACAACGAGTGGATGTATGTAGTATGTACCCACTACCTGTTCTTCGGTAGCGTCGTCAACGCTCGCGAATGACCTGCAGATTTGGGATTGTAGTAAGGGACAGGTACAGTAACTCTTATGATATTGCTATGTTCGGGGCTGTAGGTCAATAAAATGGCGATCATTCGAGAGCCCTCTCCGTGTTAAGTTCTGCCACCATAGCCCCGGCTTCAGTGTCTGCACAACAGTTGGATCGTGCTGGAGATGACAGCATACGCAACGTGGTGGGACAGTGAATGTGTGTGTGTGAATGTACGTGTGAAGGAGAAGTGCCTTGGGTGGCAATATTCCTAGTGGCAATATCGTAAGAGTCCACTATACAGGGTGGGGCAATAACTATGTCCACTTTGAATATTGCCGTTATTTGTAATATTATGAAAAAATGTTATATACAAAACTTACACGGCGTAGTGGAGGACATATTGTCACACAAACATTTTCTGCGTGGGTGAAGGCATAGAGGAGATTTCAAGGTCATCTATATTTTTTTTAATGGAATGTTATGTTTTTTTATCGCGATGTGATAGCCGGCGTTGAGACGACTGCAGCGAGCTATCATTGAAGGTCATGCAACGTCAAATGTGGTAGTAAAATAAACTTTCTTACATTACAGGAAATGCTCGAAGTGGTGACCGTTTGCGTCAATACAAAGTTGCAATCTTCGTGTCGGTGCATCACGTGCATGTCTTATCGTTTCTGAACTTATTCTAGCACATGCTGCAATTATCCGTTGTTTCGTATTTTCTGGTGTAGTGGGTACTTCTTGATAAACAGCATATTTCAATGCTCCCCAGAGAAAAAAATCTAATGGGGTTAAATCTGGAGAACGAGGTGGCCAAGAAACTAATCCTCCACGTCCTATCCATTTATTTGAGTAAAGTTTGTTCAGTGCATCTCTTACTCTCCGAGCATAATGTGCTGAACACCCGTCGTGCTGTAACCACATCATTTGGCGAACGTTTAGTGGTACATTTTCTAATAAAGTCGCCTATGAAATAATACAGCGGGATCGGGAAAGAACCGATCCCGGTCGTGGCATAAGGTGAGCGGTGAGGAGGACGCGGGTCGGCGGCGTGCTAACGCCTTTGCAGGAGCCCTGCCTCTCCCGGGAGAGGCCATTCTCTTCTTCTTCAGAAATAGTTCTTTAGCTTCACTATTACTTCATTCATAACACAGAAACGCCTTTTCCCCGCGACCGTTAGTTTGAAACTTATTGCTCTACCAATGGTTGGAGTTGTACGCAGGTGCATTAATCGCAAAACTTTTAGTCCGTTTCCATAAAGTTATCCATGCGTGTCCAACATCATTTGTTTCACGTTAGGTACAGTCATTGAAATTCGATTACCGTGAGTGTTACCTCAATATGACGAAGATCGCATGAAGTTCCTTTGAAAATCATGCGTATAGTATTGTGATCTTGGCGGGGTTAATAATTTTTTTTTTAATTTATTGTAATCATACATACTTTTTAAATACGAATAATGCATGTCACGTTATGTACGAGAATTTAGTGTCGATCTCACTCAGAATCAGTGTCGCAAGTATGTGAAGCACGAATTTTTTAATTTTCCGTTTCGGTAAAACTACTAAACGTGTAATTAAATTTGGCGCTGAATTAATACAGATAATGGACGCCCTATTTTCATTACATCGTTTAGGGCACGGGCATTTCATAATTGTATTAATCTAGGATAAACCAATTTAGACGATTCTAACGCACTTTGCAGTGGCTTTTCCTATCATTTTCTAGTAAATTAATGGAGGAAAGTGATTTTCATGGTTAAAACGAAAATTTAAATGTGCAGGTTGGGGAGCCATGCCCAATTTACTTCAATTTTTTTAGTAATAAAACCTTAAAGTTGTGTTTGCTATATTAGTGAAGCGATTGTAATTACTCTCAATCAATAAAAATTACTTCTCTATTTTTCGTCATCATAATTTATCTATTCTAAAGAAAATTACATTATACTCTTTCTTAGCTGCAAGAACTTTTCAATTTTTCTCGATCCATTAAGAACATCGGTGAAACTATCGAATTGATCTCTTCAGGTTTCATTATGAAATTATGAAACAAAATTTTTACTGCATTCTCATTTTTCTGTGTTTATGTTTTTGTAGTAATATTTCTGATCGACAGACTGCAGAACTTTTTAAAAATTCAGATTTTTATAGAATATTCTGAACTGGAACTACGCCAGAGATTTACTTTAATTAATAAAGGTTTTATTATAATTTAGTCATTAATTAAAATTTCATGTATATTGTCTTTTACATATTCATATTTGCGACAAATGCACAAATTCGCGGTTTAATCATAAACTTTTCGCAGTACAGTGATTATAACAAGAATTTTTCAGATGCATGACGTAGACAGCGCGTATAATACAGTGAAATTGAGAATAAAGTAGAGATTAATCTTTAATTCCCGACGGAGGATGTAACAAAAACCTGTATTTCCTATTTGAATAGCATAATCTCATGTTTTTGTTGCTCTACAACAAAATTTGTTTACCGAAGATTGTCACATTTATGTGACCAAATTACGTACCAAACTGGGAATTTCGATCGCATAGAAATGATAAAAGTAAGGATAATGGGGATACATAAACAGGAATTATATAAAAGTCTTTACACATAATTGTTACTTCGAACGTTTGCGAACGAATTTGTGGGTCACTGTACATGCATTAAACCAAGTGATAAATATATTTTTAAAAATGTTTATTTCTCACCACCCTAATAAAATTTCTAATTGGGAATGAAGAAAACAATATTGTCATGAACGTTTGTTTTAATTTAGATAATTTGGTTTACGTAAACTTTGTACACCGTTCAGAGTTATTCGCAAGATTAGGGGATCAATCGTCGTATCTCTCAAACCGCTAGGTTCCATCAATCACGTTTCCATTCGTAGATAGTACACTACCAGTTTTCATTAAGCATGCATTCTCGGAACGCCTAAAGTGATACACTCTCATTTAAAAAAATGACATTCGTAAGTTTCACATCTAATAAAACTGTTTTGTTATTAGAAAAATTTTTCGTATTCGAATAGTTTCTTTTCTAGCAAGTCATAGGTCAGATAAAAATTAGGCGAAGCAATGAATTCCATATTTCATCTTATCACATTATTAATAACATTTTCAATAAATGACTTAAATTTATAATCTGCTGAATCCATAAGAATGTAACGAAAGTTGTTTTTGTCATTGGTACTAAATGTTCGATTATTTGTAAACAGTAGTATAATAGCAGTACCTACCCCAATTAATATCAACAATTTTTAGTTATTAGGCTAAAAAAGAAACATATTTTTTTTTAAATTGCTACAATTATATTCTACTGTCAGATATTTTGATATAAAATAATAAACACTAAAATGTTAAAGCAGGAATATTTCTGTCAATGTACACACTGAGGAACTTTAAATTTAAAATGAAATTGAATTTCACGGTCGTGGGCAGATTTATCTCGGAAAATTTGATGGACAGTCGATTGAAAATTATTTAAAATGTACGACGATACTGACATATTCTCACAAATTCTGACGATATTTGATTACACTTTCTCACCTTGGATGATTTCCTCTGAGAACCGTCGTGGAAGTATCCATGCGAGGTGGAAAATCCTCGCCTTAATCCCGAGGATGCGCCGCAGGCATTCAGGACAACCGTTGTACCAGATCCTCCATCACCCTTGTCGTACGTTGAATTTCGTACCGTCCCACTGGATTCCGTTCTCTCGACTGTAAGGCGGATTTGTTATTTGTTACGATCTGGCGTGTGCGGATAATGTTTGCTCCAAATGCTTTCAGTAATTCCATCTTTTAATATTTGTTCTGACAGTGACTATATTTCTCTCACAACTACATATGTATAGTTGATTAGTGGGCAGATTGTTGATTGTAAAATTCTTTTTTTAATATTTGATATTCAATCTATACTGATGGCCATGAGGAAGATTAAAGGAACTGCATGTTAAGAAAATCAAATATGACCTTCATTATCAATTAGACTTTCGATAATAACAATAATCAAGTTAAATAAAATTTAACAGAGTAGAAATAGATTTTTCAATGATAGTCAATTCATTGCATCAGTATCCATTAGGAATGAGAATCCAAGGAAACAATAGGAGTGTGCGTAACAAGGAAGAAATGTATATTTTATTTACAATAATAAGAATGAATATAAAATATTGCTTCAGCAAACTGAAGGTAAATTTATCTGAAAGCAAAATCGTTGTATACATATAAGTATTCTCTGACTCAAAATGTACAAGGTGGAACTTCGTTGCAAAAATTTAATAAATATCCGTGAAGTTATGCAACAGATATGAGCTCTCTACATTTTTCCTGACGTAATGCTCTAACGGATGTTTAATCAAATTTGTTTAGATATAATAAATACTTGCATAGTTTTTAATAGTTGAATCACTTACTAGATTTTGAAAAAACGAATGTTTAAAAAAAAATGATTTAAGCTATGTAAATACTACAATTTGCGTAACAGTAGATTGTATCTCGATATTTCAGTATGAACCTGATCTCAAGTACTGTTCACAGTTTTGCTAAACTCGCTCCAGGCCCAGGCTTTGTTACATGACTCTCCGGTCGTATCACGTGGATTCTCGATGACCCACAGCAAAATTCATATATTATATACATTTAGAGTGTGCATTGCGCAATATTTACAAGAACGGAAATATCCATTTTGTTAACAAAAAATTACGTCATATAAAGCTGGCTATGGAATCCATAAAAAATAAACAGCATGAATACTACTATTGAATAATTGTATTATTGGATATTACTATTGAATGAATAGAACCAATCGATATTACGATGCATTGTATTTATAACAAAAGTTGTCAATGTGCAGAACGGAAAGTCTTCTGTGGTTCATTTGGATAGATTAATGGCTCATTAGACACGAAATGCGGTAAATATGTGTTTTTGTAAAAAAACGATGTATGATAGTATTTGTCACTACTACTTTAGTTGGTTATATTTACTACAATTAATTTAGTTACTATTTACATATGTATTTCATTTTACTCCATAGAGGATCATTTTTTCCCGAGACATCACATCATGAAGTAAAACTTCATTTATTTGAATAGGTCAAGATTAAGTCAATTCAAATAACTGCAGAACTCCATCATACAATAGAAGCCCACTGATCCCTCCCCCCACAACTGATTATAAGTTCGCATAATAGAAGCCAATATTCATATGAATGGTTTTCAACTCATTTGTTTGTATTTAAACTACGATTCACAAGTTTGGAGCAGTTAAATACAATTTAAAAAAGTCAAGTTACAGATTTTGTATAACAATTAAAGGCTTACATATTTACCTATACATATACATTATACACGACAAAAGCAACTTAAAAGTAACAAAAAAAAAACTTACTCTGATCAAATTATTGCCTTATAAAAATCACAACCTTCATTTTGAATAATTATGAATCAATTTTTGGGTATTACATTTATTAACATCTTAAAATATTTTTTATCGAAATATTTCCATTCTCCTTCAAGATACTCCCAAATACACACACATATGTGACAGAACACGCACACAATCAAAATTCGATAAAGTAAAGGATTTTTTAGAAATATAACAAGAAATGCATTTTTCTGCAACTTGATTAAAACATGTAATAAACTTTCCGTACAGGCGGCAACTTGCAACATATCAAAAAATCTTATTCATATTAAAATGCTTATGTGTTTTAATGCGGTAAAAATTGATACGGTGCACCCCAGGTAATAATAATTTACTGATTTCATAACTATAAAAGATCTTTTATGTTATTAAGTATTATTTGAATTTAACTGTGCCTTAAGCCGGTTTATTACAGCATTTACGACAGGAGTACGTATACGTATGTATGCGGTACGCGACCTTCAGATAATACGAGCTCAGTATTATATTTGGTAAACCGAGTACTGTGACAAAATTCTTTTCGATAAATGAAGTTTTACTGTAATTAACCATTTCAGTCCGGTATACTTTTGTGGCACACGTACGCCGTGGGCTGACTACTCTCCACAGCAGTGGACGTACTGGATTAAATACTTTTTCATTTTCGATACGTACGATATCGATCGTATAGTACTTACTCCCTCCTTTCTCCTATAACATCGTGCCTCTTGATTGCTAATGCGAGATATTAAGGTTGTGTTCCACTAAACAGTACCATATTTCCAGCATATGAACGACATTAACCGAGCATCGATACGATATATGTATATAATAGTTACAATGCAGGCCAAAAAAGGTTATGAACAAAAGTTAAAGAATACTAAATCGACAATAAACTGCAGTATTAAAAATTGCCAAGAAATTTTTTTTCAATAATCTAATATAAAAATAATTTTTTCAATCTTCTGAATGGCGCTGTATAAGTTTTTTTATCGAGTATTGTAGATGGCACCGAGAAAAATTCAACAATGTCATATAAACTTGTTTTTCCGTGAATAATTTGCTTGGACAATTATTCTTGAATTTAATAAGATTCTTCTTAAGTGGGATTATGTTTATGGGCGTTAGACAGCTAAAATGAATGGTTCCTTTTGGGTTAGATTAAAGAGCGTCTAATGACTCAAATCATTTGCACGGTTCATAATTCTTCAGTGTGGATATTTCTTTTTGTATTTTCTTTTATTAAATGTTCCTACTTGTATACTTACAATTACTTACATTTATTTTATGCTAGTATTTCGAAAATAACGTGCGGATTTCGACTCATTACTATTGATCTATAATCTCTAGAGTAAATCAATATTAGTTGTATTTATGACGAAGGAAAAGAAGAAGAAAAATAAAGAGGATAGAAAAAATTGATTAAAAGTGAAGGTGTTCTAGTATTTAACTATTTGTGAATTGTTAGGTGTAAATAGATCCATTGGGTGTTTCCTTTTGAGTTTTCTGGGTAAACCGGAGTAAAAATTTTTGGCAAATTGGTTTTTATGATTTTCAATCCTGTGCTGGTGTGCATTAGCGAATTTCCTGTTCCACAGTAGGGATCTTTAATATTTTTCTTATGTCCAATGTAGATAGAACATGTATTTTAAAACGAAAAGACCTCTAAAATATTAATAATTACGTGAAATATAAAGCGCCAAAAGTGGGCGCTGCACGTTCGGGTGGGAAATATCGTTCAAGTTGAATGACTCACGTGAAAGCAAAATCATCGTCAATCAGTAAATATTCTGATTCAAAATCTACAAGGCAGAACTCGATTATTAAAATCCCAGAACCTTGACAAATTTTACTAAACACCCTTTAGAGAATTATTTCGGGAAAAGCTTACATTTTTCTTAATTTTTTTCAACAAAGTACCACATTGTAGATGTTGAGTCAAAGAATATGTACATGAATGTTCACCACCTAAACACGCAGCATCCAATTTGGCATTTCGTATTTCCCTTATATTTTTATATTGTGGAAGTTTTTTGGTTTTAAAATACGTGTTATATCCACAGTAAAGAATTTTAAAACATGCAAATGGTTTCAGTTATGACACTCTTCAATCTACTCCAACGGAAACTAAAAATTTTAGCCATCTAATGACCATGTACCCTCTTAACACATACATATAATAAACGTTCATGAAGGCGGCATGCAGTTTGAGCTCTTATTCGGCGTTCACTAATGATACGTTTACGCACCATGAACGAAAGGTTGAATTTATTAGAAGTATGTTTACTATTTACATTCATTTACCAAGCATCACTGAGTTATATTCATGTTTGTCTCACGCATTAACACTTTGACTGCCACATCACCTAAATATGGATGACACGTACTATATTGCAAAGAAGTTGGATTGTTTGAATACCGTTACAAAATTTTTGCATAAAATTAATATCACAGTATAATTTATAACAAGTTCAACAGCGTCTATTAAATGAACGTATGTATTTTTGACGTGGTTATGACTTAAAAAACGAAACAATGTGTGTCTGGCTACGTACGGTCTTTTTCACTGTGGCAGTCAACGTGTTAATAGAGACCATGATTGTCGCGTCCGTCCGCGTGGATTTCTCTTTCGAATCAGCCTGGAGTTGTAAATTCCAGGCTCGACCGTCGTGGTACACGTCCGGTTGCGACTGTTGCCCGCCAAATTAATATTAGGCAACTGTTTCAATATTCTCTGGTGAGAAAAACGAATATAATTGCTCGACCGTTGGAGCTGACGAATCGTGAGGTGACTGTTGTCGAATGAATTGAGTCCGTGTGACTCTTGTCGTAACGAGTGCGTGTTTTCGAATGATTGTTGTCGAATGAATGTTTTCGACCGAGTCTTTGCGAATGAATTGAGTCCGTTTGACTCTTGTCGATACGAGTACGTGGTAATGTTCGAGTACGAATGTTCGAATGCGGATGTATGTTCGTGTACGACTTGTCGAATGCGAGTGTATGTTTGCGACCGAGTGTTTGCGTATGAATGTTTTCGAATGAGTGTTTGCGACTGAATCCTTTCGTATGAGTGTTTGCGACTGAGTGCTTGCGAATGAATCTTTTCGAATGAGTGTTTGCGACTGAATGTTCGAGTTTCGTGTGACGTCGTGCTTCCTCAAAGTTCGCTGAAGGCGTTACCAAAACTCGCCTACTTATTGGTCATGCCCTGAAGGGGAAGGCAAATTTCTCGGTTTTTCCAAACGACGTGGAGGTGGAAAACCTCTCCTTCAGGGCGAAGCGGACGGCAGGAAAATATCGCGCACGTGGTCACGGTGCGAGTTGACCGCGACGAATTTTCGAGTCTCTCAACGGTAGGGTTTATGGCTGTATTGTCTGCGAGTCAGCGCGCCCTGGTAAGGCCCGGCGCGGATGGGTCCCAGGTTACCGAGCGCATGTGGCGGACTGCAGACCAAATGTTCGCTTCTTTTGTCTATTATTCTCTTTCTGTCAACGAAATTAAAATTGCTTGAATGAAGAAAATAAAATAATAAAAAGTAACGGTACCGTCTGATTCTATAGCCGTCGTTTCGGTCTACGACGGAACAATGATTTTCTAAGAAAATTATTCATAAAAAAACAACTTCATATGATATCGTGGAATTTGCTTTAGTTTTACTTACTATACCGGACAAAAAAATAACATGGCGTAATTTAAAAAAGTGAAGGTGACCTTAATCTTTTATTGAAGAAAACTTTTTTGGCAAGTTTTAATACTGCACTTTATTGCCGATTGAGTGCTAATTAACTTTTGTTCATAACATTTCTTTGTCAAATTACCAGAAGTGTCTGAAGAATTGTGGTGACCGTCACGTTGAACGGTTCGTATAAATAGGTTGTACAATATGATCGTGCAGATTTACTTTCCTAAACATTTCTTGTTCTAATCAAAGTAAGGTAATTATTTTACAAGTTTCATAGAACGTAATGAAAATGTACCTTGTGCTTATACATAGGTTTCGTCCGTATTTATCACAGAAAAAAAAGGTACAATTAACTTGTACAGTAACTACACTTAATTCACTCCTGGAAAGTACAATAGTACCTGTTCACCAGATCAAGCGATTTTTGCTTCATTCAATAAAAAGATATAATGCACTCAAAACTCTACGAACTATCCGAACGACTCAATAATACATCATAGCTTTTATTGACATCAGAATTTTTATTTTTTTTCGCGTTTATCATTTTACTTGTTTTTGCGTTAGATTTTTTTAGAATTAATTAGATATTTTTCGTCTCGCGTTATTATTCCTCGTACAGCGAATGCAGGATCATTTTGACCTATCTGAGGCTATTGCTATATTTTTTGCAGTTATGTATACATATAAATGTATTGGGTCGATGTAAAAGTTCGTCCCATTTGACAAAAATTGAAGAATAATTTTATTTACAAGAAATTACATTTAATCAATATACATATTTATACATATACATACAAATGTATATGTGCCGTTCTGTTCGATGATCTTTCTCCATCTCTCCAGTAGCTGCATAATTCTGCACTCATAGAAGTTCTGATGTTTCTGGATAAAGAACTGATCCAACAGCGGGACGAACTTTTTCATCAACCTAATATAATGAACTTGATGATATACATAAAATTTTATGTATAATTCCCTGTTCAAACCTGCATACAATGAAAATTCTACTATGGGTCAACATGACCCTGCATTTATCTACCGTGTCCCTGTCACACCTGTCTTCCGAGGGTTAACAATAAAGTTTACGTTTAACATCTAGGGAGTTTCAAATGAATGAAATCGAACATCTTCGACATACGTTGCTCGTCGAGTTTAATCGTGATTGCAAAGATGCAAAGGTACTAAAAACCCACTGAAATATATGCGCTGTCTATGGTGACGATTCTTTAGTATTCTCCCTAGTCGACGAACCTTGCTTCGACTATTCCTTCCGTTTTCCTCAAAACGCTTTGAGCGGACTTTCCTTTCATAGTGAAGTGAAACTAGAAAACTTCTTCAAACGTGGAATTCAAATACTGCCGGAACGTTGGGGGAATATAATGAATAATGGTAGAGAATATATTGGGCTGGCTAAAAAGTTTTCTCGTATGTTTTAAGGAAACATAGAGACAATTTTTTACTCTGCAAGAACAGAACTTTATTATACGATATATTGTTGGTGTATTTGTTAAATAACATAATCGCCCGTGAGGTTTCACGTGGGTTATTTACAACGAATGCCTGAATTAGGTCGCTGCAAACTTTCGTTGGTCTTTCAGAGAGTGGATCAGCTCCGACAGCAAAATTTCCTGCCCGTAATTTGACAACCAAAATTGGCATACCCTATCATTCATAGCACTCTTACCATACACTATACATATATTTCTTCTGTTCTGCACTGCATTTTTACCTTTATCGTAGTAATACAGTGTAATGCCGTCGAAAATATATTTTACTTTCTTCCATTTCAAGGCTCTACTGAACACGACACATGCAACCAGTCTTTATGCTTTTGCTTTCAAACGGCGCGTCGGAATGGCGACCTTCGGATTTGATATGCCTTTGCAAAGTTATTGGCATATATGTCCATGCATCGCAATATAAACAACACGTTGAAGGAAAGAGCGAAAAGACTTTCTGGTCAACTTAGTATAATAGATGAAATGTTAGTAAATATTTTTGAAAGAAATAAAAATTTCTAGATCCATACGAAACCGCACGAACTTATTGGGCAGCATAATACAATATTATACCCATAACGCACATATTTTTCTCCAATTTACCGATGAAAAATGATTACATGTGTTTTTTAATAAATTGATAGTCTCAAGCTATTATATCACGTTTTATTCATTTCTCAATTGTAATCAAATTCCCCATTCAAATACATAGAATTCAAAAAAAGTTCTTTCCAATACCCTTCAGTTCCCGACATACTCCAAAAATACGTTCCCAACCCCTAACTTCGGGGGTGTTCTCATCCCTTCAATGTGAAAGAATGCCAATAAAGAAATACATGTAAAATATTTTTCCATAAAGTATTTCAATATGAATTGCGTCAAAATCGGCGTGTGTGAGTTCAATATGTTCCGTTGTGTTACTTAAAAATGATGATTCTTCTTTCTTACAAATTACAATAATGAATGTCAAACGTACTGTAGTATTCTGACGAAATAAAAGTATGTATCCAAGTATAATATGTCCAGAGTTTACGACTTATGGAAATATTAAGGGTTCAGTGCTCAACTTCGATACTTAAACGTCGCACCAAGAGAAGCAAATAACAATCGTAAAGATTTTCAAACTACTTACAGCGTCGTTGACAGCCGGACGTTTGTCGCATTTCTTGTCGTAATCCACGCCAAAGTTCCGCCGCGATTAACGAGTACGCCAGGCTCATTACGATTAAAGGAACTAAGAGCAGAGTTCCATCCAAAAAGAGATTATATGCTCTTTCGATGCCCACACTCGGCCATTGTTCTCGACACTTGTGCCTTCCTGAAAAAACAGACGCCAAACATCGAAGTTTCTATCCACAGTACGAAGCATTTTACCACAGAGATTGAACGACTTTAACAACAATCATTCATATATTGACCGTAAAAGAGGCGTCTACGTAAAATAGTAATACCTTATGTTTGTTCAGCAAGTTAAACACTTTTTAATACTTTGTGACATTGTATAGATATTTTTTTACGATTTTCACATTTCAATAAATATTACATTATTCTTCAGGGTGTTAATCAATTATAGGGTGGATTCTACACGCCAAACTGAGACGATATTATATGTATAAGATATTAATTGTTAAAAGTACAGGCGAAATCGCTTTCGAAAATGCAATTTCGTTTGTCAATTGTTCCACGAGTCGGTTTCATTCATAAATTTCACTATGTCATCGATCGATTCCGTCTATCAACTGACGCGGGAACACCACCAACGCTGACTCGCGGATTGGAATGAAACTTTTTGGGTTTATAGAGTGATTCAAGACAAGAATAACGGTATGTTTCATTCGTGCCCAATCGCCATTTAAGGGTGTGAAAACTACCTCCAAAGTCAGACAGGCACTCCCACTTTTTCGCGTATAACTCTGAAAGTACAAAAGACAGAAAAAAATGTCCCAAACAAAAGCTTAATGGTACAAATAGTAATAGTACTAATGGTTAAAAAAGTGTTTTAAAATTTTCTTTTTACGAAAAAATAGTTTTTCACAATTTTGTTAACGGAAATTTATAGCGCATATTATACCAATAAACTTTTGCTTGAAACATTTTTTTCTATCTCTTGTACTTTATGAGTTATGCGCGAAAAAGTGGGAGTGCCTATTCGATTTTGGGGTTAGATTCACATTCTTAAAAGTAGATTGGGCACGAATGAAACATACCGCTATTCTTGTCTTGAATCACTCAATAAACCCACAAAGTTTCACTCCAATCTGCGAGTCAACGTTCGTGGTGTTTCCTTGTAAGGATCATTTGTTGTAAATAGTATAATCCATAGCGTCAGACGTATTTCATTCCGTATTTCGCCAGTATTTACAACAATTAATAATTGGGAAACGAAGCCTCAAACGCAATTTCGCTATTCTTGTCTTTCGTTTTAGTTTTCCATGTAGAATCCATCTTGTGAAAGTTTCACACATTTTTATTAACATCCTGTATATTCGAATAAGAATGATATTTATAATTGCAAAATGATATATGAGACGCAAATGAAACGAGTACTGAGAAATCAAATAAGTGCATAAACGAGTAATTCTCATTTTTTAATTTCATTATTCCAAGAAAATGTCGCAGTCTGAAATACGCACCCATACGAAACGAGTTTCAAATTGCAAAGCGGTTAGGGACTTAACATTAGACTTAACATAGTCGAAAATATTTACGCGAAGCCATATTTTCGCTAGAATTTCGAATTATTAGAATATAACTGATGGTCTAATGAGAATTCCGATTCTGTCAGAACTAACAATGGACGACTGTTTAGCGCACGTATTTCTGAACTAATAATTATTTTTAATAGCATTTATTTGAAAACCAACGTGCTGTAATTGTTCTGTAGGTGATGAATCAAAGATGTAATAAATATACATGTAATAAGGAAGCAAATGAAAACACAGGATAAAATTGTTAATATTCTAATATAACTCTAACTGAAAGTACGTTTTCAATTGTTTTATAAGCAAGACTATAATTAGACAACGGATACCTATTCATGGAACTTCACAATTTTTTCCCACTATTTTGAGAAAAATATGATTATTCAGAATTTTCGAGGTCTACTGCAAATTTCATAAGATTCAAAATATATTAAAAAGTCTTTCAATCTTCAGTAAAGTCATTATATTAATCTTTTCCTCATTTAAGTATTTCATAAGTGCAAAATGCAAGGCGTAATTACGATTGTTTAATAAATGCCAATTATAGATATTAATATTGCAACTCCATAACTGATATTAATTAATAGGGTAACCAATATTGTGTTTGCAACTAGTCACTGTTAACAACATATCTAGTTGATAATACTTTATTGATTTAAAAATAATTGACTTTTTCTTTAAAACTAATTTCATTAAAATTTTCCAAGAGTATTCTCAAAAAATGTATACCTCCGCGTATACTTCTAAGCTGCGAGAACACCAAGATGGGCGCATTCCACGTAAGACTGGCTAACCAAACGACAACAATCATTTTGTATGCGTGGAACTGAGTTTGCCAGCGTCTTGACTCCAGCGGTCTACAGATGGCGAAGTAACGCTCCAATGAAATTGCGACGAGGGTCCAAACGCCCACAGATACAGATACAGCTGCAACAAATCGGCGAAGAATTTCTTTGAATAATTGTGTACGATAATGTTTTTTAAATATAATATTAGTAATTCGTCGCATATACCGTGATTCGATTACACTTTTATATACGAATGATAATAACACTGGTCGACAAAATTTAACTTTTTGTTTATCATCGAACATCCAGTTGCTGATTCTTATAGATTCTTCTGTGCTGAATACGAATCCGTAAACAGTTTTGTGCCACCACCCTCAGGCGGCAGTCGAACGACAGTCGAACGCCTGCGCTTGCCGCCTTTGACTACCACTGCCAGCGTCGCAGGTTTTACTAAACTATTTCGCTCCTGTATTGAACACAAAACGTGTCTTACCATTTCTGTTAATGCGTTCTGGAAGAAAAATGTTTACTGTATCTGCTGACGCAGTCAGATTATGTCCTGCACCTTTACTTTTTGAAATAAATTGAAAAATATCTGTAAAAATTAGTGCATTTCGGGTGTCCTTTTCCCTTTGATTGTTGTTTAAACATATTTAAATGTTGATAATGCGATAACAACGTATACCGTTTTATTCGGGAGAATTTACAGAATAATTTCATGTAAATATCAACTGAATAACTATTAATGTTTGAACACAGGAAATGTTCAAAGTTGAAAATTTGCATTTAAAAAAAAAATAAAATTTCTCGGATACTGAGGGTGATGACAAAAAATTGTTTACGGATTCGTATTCAGTACAAAGAAATCTATAAGAATCAGTATAAATTCTTTGGGACAAAGATCATATTGACCAGTGTAATTAACCGAGATCACTATTTGTATTCTAAATTAAAACGTGGACTTTTATTGTTTTCGAGGTACTGTTTGCCAACGCAATTGAATCATTTTAAATTATTTCAAATGAATTGTGGAAAATTATGGCTTGCACATAATCAGATTTATCTAATTTCCTTATATATGTATAATTTGGGTTGACTGGGTGATTAAACTTCATAAAATTTCGATTAATGTTTCTGACACTAGTTGAAAATTTAATTAAAATAATTATTGTCCAACATATTCAGAAGAATGATAATACTTTTTAACTTAATTTATAAACTGAAGTGTAAAAAATATAATCATGACTAACTGTAAATGTTCAGGAAAACATTATATAATAATTTTGTAAAACTAAATTATTAATATTAAGAAATTACATTTATTTTCCTCCAAAAATGTGGACAGAATCGGTTAGAATATCTATCAAGAATGAATATTCAATGGAAATAATACTGAAAAATATTTAATTCCGTGCACGTGAAACAAGACAAATATGAAAGCATATTATATTTTGTGGTAGTTGATCATGTAGAAGCAGGTACAATTCGTACAATGAATGTCTAGTCATTTGAAACTTTCGAAGTCTTTATACGCTTGTACACGTTTAAATATTTGTCATGGAGGTCAATGAATATCATTTGCATTTATATTGAACTCGATAAGCGAGGAGCAACTTTATATTCGACGAAAATGCGCACTTCAATTCCCAAACGATCAGAATTGTATCGTCACGCCATTCCCGACTATTTTAAAACGTAGTTGTTCTTTTCCGCAAGAATTTATTTCAATGCAAATCATGTATAGGAGATTTAAAACAAAAGGTACTTTAAAGAAATGAAAAATTGTTGTCGCATATTTCAAGAGATTTAGTGCGATAGAAATTACGTTTTCGAGATTGTACAAGATTCTACGACAGAATGGTAGAACACACGTATTTTAAGACAGTATAAAATTGTAAATATCACATATTTTGAGATGACATAAAATTATAAAATAATTATTACATATAGTATATTACAGAACCATTGCAAATTGTAATGTGTATTTCAGGAAGAGCAATGATAATAAAACATTCGGATTACGCCGTTTATCTTTCACAAATAATTAACTCGCACATGTATATACTGTTAGCGGAATTACGTGTGTCAATAGGCTCGGCTATTTTAAATATTTACTTCCGTTGTTAATTTACAATATTCCATTTAACGCAGTGATTATTAATAAGATTGCATTACGTGTTTGGAGTTATTATCGATTTGGGCAACAGCTGTGATTATTTCCCAACGCAGAATGTTTAATCGACACAAATGTGTAATTTTAAATATTTGATCAATTTGAAGTTTAAAATTAATACGGAGCATAAACCTGAAAATCGACGCCTTTGAAGTCCCACAAGGTTTGTTTATTTACAACTTGTCAGGGTATAACATTTAATATTGTTCACAATATAACGGAAAAATTGCTGGTCATTTGCAACGAAAGTTCACATATGACGTCCATTTATCTGTCCAAAGATAGTCCCTTTTGATGGAACAGCTTTTAATATTGAAAACTTTGACGAATTTTTAAACGTATTTGAGTGGAGTGTCGGCTCTAAAGGGGACCACGATCTAGTACTTTTAATTAATGCTGAGATCCCCCTTCTGCATTTCACGGGACTACGACCTAAAGACGGAACAGAACGTTCTTTTGATTATAAAGTTATTCGTTCTAATAAGTAAAGTTATATTCAACAGATTCAACTCCTAGCATAAATTACGTATTAAGGTAAATTACTATTTCTGTGACATTGTATACAGTTCAACTTGAATATTACAGCTTATCCGTAATATGAATTGAGAAACTTGCGTGTAGTTTAGAAATAGAATAAATTTAAAAAAAAATTAAAAAGGTAATATTTTTATAAAATTTACCAATAATTAGAATCATATTCAATATGACTGATTAAGAAAGTATTACTGATAAGAAAGTATTTGCTCTTTATTACACGATATTCAATAGCAATTACTCTAAATAAATTAGTATTATAATATTATGATTTTAAGAAATTTCAGAATAACACTTGTATTCCACGTTTATTTCTGTTTTATTTCTTTACACGGGTGTGTTCTTTAACCTTGCCTTGTTCTTATGTTTTGCATCGAAGGGTTTATTTCGTACTGAAGAAAAGAACGAAATTGAAAGAAAGAAGAAACGGGTTTAAAAGAAAATGTGTTTCGAAACAATTTCGAGTTATTGAAATGGATCGAAGGGTTAACTCCGATATATCGTGTTCGATTATGTATCGTAGCGTTCTTCTAGAATACTTTTGGCCTCCGTCCGCGGATAAATCTTCCGGTAAGGGTATACGTGCCGAGATGGGTGGAAAGTACTCCCATGTAGAGCTTTTTTGCAGCTCCGGAGATTCGCGCTTCATTGCACCGTTGCTTTATGCTCTCGATCGTAAATGCCAAACGAAACCATTGCCGAGCCCGTTCCTCTTAGAAATTAATTTCATTTCCGTAAGAACAACTGAGAAATATCTCGTATCAAGAGAAATACAAAATCCAATTAATTTAATTTTGTGCAATTGAAATCAGTTCTTCGTATTGTTAAGGGTCTATAAATGCAATGATAAACACTGTAGGAAAGAATGGCGGACTCTGTTCTTCTTAGAAATTAATTTCATTTAAATGATATTCATAATAATTTAAAAATACACCATACGAGGGGGATTAGCTAAATAAGATTAACTATATATATCTTGGTTACTTGTTGTTGTATGGAAAAAATCCTCAGTACAAAATTAAAGTCATTTTTTAAGCACTTTTCAAGGTCATTGATACTTTTTTTAAAATAGGATCCTATATTCTTTTGTATATTTATGCATAGCTTAAAAAAGAAATTCAAGACCTTATTAACCATGTCGTTCCGATCATTTACTATTGAGATATTTTTATCCGAAGGTAATTAAAGTTTCTTACAAATACATGTGGCATATTGATTCATGCATTCGTATCCAACCGTAAACATAGCTGCTATTGAGAACTGTCCAGGTGAAAATATCTGCAGATTAAATGATCGGGACGGTATGGTTGTTAAGGTTGCCGAATTTGTTTTCTTATGCTTTGTGTTGATATAGAAAAAAATGGGATTCTATTTTAAAAGATACCAGTGGCCTGAAATATCTGAAGGGGTCATACAGGTTTCTCGGCACTAAAAAAAATGGTCAATATTTTGTGAGTGATTGAGAGAAAACTATGAGGCCTACTGGATTAATTCTGTTTGCATTATGAAACTATATGATTGTACAGTAGAAAACTTGATAGACAACTTAAAAATTATTATAAATATGGTGTTTACATGACCTGACGCAAAACGGGTTTTTTCGAACCACCACAAATGACAAGGTATGTCTTTCAAAATATATATTTAAAAAAATCAATTTTTTCCAGTTGAGTAATGTATATGACCCATTCAAAAAATCTTTTCAAAAAATTTGTCGTACCGTTACATGTGCCGTCACACAGTAACTGCGCTATTTAGGTGATCTCATTTAAGTGGTCTGTCCTGCATATTTTCTGCCATGGGACAACACGCAGGAAAAAGACATACATACGTGTATGATGATTGATTTATATATTGCAACACTGCTTCTGTTTATATTGCAAATTTTAAGTATGTACCTTTCATTCTAATTACCCAGTGACTAATATTCAATTATGTTTCATATGATGTTGCCTTAATTCAGACGTAATCCAGAATTATTTTAAATCTAACCGCGATCTCATACGCAGAATCAATTTGAACTTAACCCTTTCAGACCTGAACGTTCTATTAAGTAGTAAGTTCTTTCAGTTTTAGTGATTCTTTCGAGTAGACTGTCTAGATGCTATTTGGTTTAAAAAAATGTTTATAGTTTTTGTTTTGTATTTAATATTCACGAGGGTGTACAAACGGTTTGAATTTTCGAAACATTCATCCTCATCGAAATACCAGCGTAGAAACTTCATGTAAAGTGTGGCCATTAAATGTGGCCATCAGGTCTGAAGGGGTTAACCTATATAATTCCAGATTTTCCGTATGATCTTTTATTTTTAAGTGTATTAACGAAGAAATATTGACCACGCTGTCCTATAATAGAAAGGATCTAGAAAACTCCAACAACAATACATTTACTAGATCAGTTTTATTCAGAATTTCTATTTTCAGTTAGGTCACTCGATACAGTTTCTTTTGGCAACGCCTGGTATACTATCTATCATATGTCATTGTGATTGCTTATCGAAAGTTTTGAAACTCTGTAATAAGTGCTCTATTAAACATTGACATCCATGTATAGATTCGTTCATCAGTGATCGCGTCTAAAAGGTACGTAATTTGTTTGATCACCCCTAAAGAATTCAGCGACTCGATAAAGTCCGTCAGAGTAAAAATGGCGGAACGCGTTTCGTTAACCGTGAAAGCACGTACCACGAATACGGTGAAACGTAAACTTTTTTTCCATCATTCCCGTGAATAATGGAAGCACGCGGAAAGCTCGATCATGGCAGGATCGTATCTCTTGCCTAACCGATTCTGTAACGTATTTTAGCAGCAAGTGATTTTGTTCCGGGGAACGGTAGCTCTACTTGGACGGTCGGCCACTTAACGTGGTATCCACGGAACTCTCGCGTTCCCTTCCACCAATGGAGCTTAGTCTCCTGAAACGAATACTTGGTAATGCTTGAGTAGAGAATGTCACTCGTAAGGACGAGCGATTCTTTCGTTCCATTTCATTTTATCCAATTTCAAGAACGGAAATGACCATTTTTTAGCCCTTTTCCAGGGATAATGACGCTCTTAAAGTCGCAATTTTCCCTGGGACTGGAAGAAATCGTAATCTCTTGGTATAAGTGAATTTTCATATTTTGTTACTTAGAGAAAGATTATATAAATGTATTTTTGCATGTGACTACCTGTAAACTATGTTTCAAGTTCGTGTCGATAATTATGCCTCATTCAATGAGTCGAGTCAGTACACTACAAACAAATGGGCGGGGGGGGGGGGGGGGGGGCGCAATACAGCATAACAAAATACATAAATCTTCAAAAATTGAAATTTATTTTAAATAAAATTTAATAACATGTTTTTAAGTGGAAGGTTCAAAATGGGGCCCTCCTGGAATGTAGGGCCCGCGGCTACAGCTGCCCCTAGACCCCCTCTTGATCTGACGCTGGTGATAACTATTTAGGTATGATCATAGACGTATAAGATCTAGACTGCGCGGTTCCAATGTCTTCTGTAGTCAGACCGTGTGAAAAATTAAAAAAAGATAGCTGCTGTACGGTCGCCAACCTGTCTTTTTCTAACCACGCGTGGTACGATAAAGAAGTTTGCGTTGCCTGGAAAATATGGAGAAAATGAATAGGAATTAATGTCAGACGAAGACAAAATGGTGACCTAAAGCATGCTACCTTTTTCTAATATTTAACGGCTTTTCAGTTGAATATGCCGTCTAGTTATATGTTTCTGAGTAGGACAGGGGCAGAAACAATGGCCAGCCAATAGCTGAGCTTAGGATGCGAATTTGTTGGTTATTTTTACCGATTCACCTTGCTGGACTGCTTTTTCCAAATTTTCTGACATTACTCTGATCATAAATTCTTCAAATACAGTGTGTCTTAAGGGAGTATAATACTCTGCGAGGTTAAAAAGAATCGATTTTTTTATTTGCTTACTTAACTGTACATAGTATGAAGAATATTCTGTAAAAGTTTTATCAGAAAATTCCGAAAATTTTCTTGGAAATTCATTTTTCAACCGTTTGCACGATAACATTGTCAATTTCAATACTTTTTTTACGAAATTTGGTGTATACATTGCTGACAAGATTTGCCTCGATATGTTGAGCCATTGTTTAATTTTGTAATTTTTCAGGTGTTCATTCGCTAATAAAAGAGCATATAAAATGTTATTTTTTCTTTTAAAGTGGCGTGATTGTATCAATTCTTCCAAATTTAAAATCAACCTCCGATATACCATATCCAATACGTTAAAATTGAATAAGATGCCATACATATTCAAACTGCATCACTGTGGGAACCTCAATGGCGCAGCCAGTGTAGCTATATTCGCACTGCACGCATCCGCGGAATTTATTATATTTTGTCGGTCATACTTGCTTAAATACAATTTCGACAATTTCTTAAAATAATCTACAGTGTATACCCGTTCTAATAAAAAAAATCAAATTAATTCATCGGGTAGTTTTTCTTGAATAAGTTCTCAAAGAAAACCTCTTTTTCATTGCGTTAAAGGTACATATCCCCTTAAAGGAATATATATTTTAATTTTATAGTTATGGTAGAATTCTATTTATTTAAATTCCATTTACCTAAACATAATCTAAAGAAATTGTTGTTGCTAAATATTGTCATTAAATGTTTGCCACAGTACTCTGTTTACTGAACATGTTGCTCCTATTAATCAAACGTATGTTCTGATGAAGATGTTTCTATCAGTCAGCTATGGCAAATGAAAGAAGAAGCTGTTTCTTCGTTGTGCACAATAGCACACACAATATACTAATAAAAGTTTCCATAGCATGATATGGCGTAAGTGATCAGAGGATAATTTTGGATCGAAAAATCTCGTTGAAGCTGCAATCGCAGAAGCAGTCAGTGAATATAATGAAGGATACACTAAAATTTCATTCATTTCAGGACAATGAAATTCAAATGAGCGGACATTCATTGAAAATTGTTGAACAACGCCATATAAAACGAGTACACGGGTATGTGAATAAATTATCGGCAAGATATAAACTAGCAAGGATGATTTTACGAATTGCCCAATTACGAAGAGAACAGGACTTGAAGAAGAAGGTCCAACATTCAGAGCAGGTAGTTTTTAGTTATTACTCATCAGAAACATTGTGTCAACATATCTAATATAAGTTATACTGTAAATAATTAATTTTAAAATTAAAATAACTCTGACAAAAATTAAGTTTTGGAGGTGAAATTTTTTTGCAGTTTAGGTGTGTGATAGAGAAAAAATAAGAGTATGGATTTCACAATCTCATAATTTTACTGACATGTTTTCTAAATTATGAAGAAAGTTTATTTACAGAATTAATTCTTATATAATTGAATAGTAAGTAAAAAATGATATAAAAATACGTATTTTCAAAGTTATATCTGGAAAATGACTGGTATTTGATTTTAACCACAATTGGCATAGTTTTGAAGGAAGAATACCGTGGAAGACAAACTTTTTGTTAGATTTCTTTTCTGGGAAACTTGAGAGAAGATATTTACGGACAGCACTCTACTACTCTAGAAAACAAGAGGAATCGTACTATTACAGCTTCGGTTGCAATCACATTAAAAACAATTTAAATATTCTGATTATGTACCATTTTAATAGAGACATTATCTTTATAATACTTAAATCTATTTCCCATATGCAAAGTGTTTCTGTTATTATAAAAGTGTTTTAATAATTTTATAAGATATACATTGCGTGGCATAACTATGAAATTACCCTAAAATTTTCAATTCTTACAGTATTTCTACAGTAATTATTGAATATTACTAAAAACTAAGTAACCATTTTTTAAATACAGATATTGCAAATGAATATCATAGCTCTAAAAACTTTCCAGAATAATTATATCCGCAAAAATTTTGTTGTCGATGGCCGTGTCACTATATAATCATACCTTATGTGAAGGTGATATGGGTTTCTAACAATAAATACTAATTAATAATAATAGTTCCTGATCGATATACGTGTATAGTTCTTTTTAAGTAATTCTCGTATTTTTTTTTATTAGGTTTTCAATCTAATATGACAAATGGACGCCGCATTAAGTGATTTCAATCACACGCTTTGCATTTTTCTACCTTTATGTAAGAACGTTTCGTGATTCAAACTCATAAGCATTATTCCTCTAACACGAGAGGCAATAATAAAATGCTAACGGTTTATAGCTGTTATTAAACTTTTATTCTTGAGGAGAATTTAAGACGAAATTATTTTTTAGGATGCAAGTAACAATATCAAATGGTATCAGTGTTTTATAGGTTCGAGTCGTTGATTTCACCTTTCACGACTCACTTCTTGTTAGCATTTAATAACTTATTCTTACCTATTTCCAATACTAACGACAGAGTTAATTTATTCATCCACTAACTTAACCACTTATTGATTTATTTATCCGTTTACTTATTTACAGAAAAATTCCTTCAGTACAAATATAACAAGTTAAAATATTCAAAACAAAAGAAGGAATTCGTTAACACGATATATTTACAATAAGAGTGTCAATGGTAAGAATATGAGTAATAATAATAATAATGAAACACCAATTGCTAAATTATTAATCTAACAAATTCTAGTAACTATTTTTAAATAAACTTTGGAACAATTTACGTTTTAGTGGTATCGATGATCGGTAGAAATGTCAACTTTATCATTATAAAATAAGCCATTTATTTGACTCAAATTAAAATGTATTGCACGATGCAAGTTTTCCAAGGTATATTTTGACACGACAATTAAAAGATATTGCTTTTACATCTAATTGTAAGTTCAGTGTTCCCCGAACATTTTAAATAACAGCGTAATTATGAAAAATTGGAGGCTTTTATTTATGTGAAAAACAACATGCAATGAATCAAGTTTTGATTTTAAACTATTCTTTACTAAACTGTTTATACTTTACCAATGGGAGTGTAACTATATTAATTCAGCTTCTAATGTATGTAGGAAGTCTTAGTTTTAAGGAGTACAACGATGCGCGTAGTAGCGAGTGAGACCCCTAGGTAGCGCGGTGGGCATAGGAGAGAGGGCGCCGTTCGTTCTTTTTGTGCTTACGTTGTTCGTTCGTTCGTTGTCGAGAAGAAGTGATTCTTGTAACCGTCCCTCGACGATATCATTTATTTTTGTATCTTCCGTATTTCCGTTTTGTGAATAAACACATTTCTACATGTATATAAACTTCATTGCAAAAGAACAATTTACTGGAATAAAAATAGAAATTGTAGTCCCCTTTCTCAGAATTAAAGTCAACAAAATATTTCACATGTTGGAAATGTATTTATAGTATTTACAAACTTTGAAATACTTTATTTTCGTTATACTGAATTGTTTTTTTCCAATAAAGTTCAAATCAGTCGAAAGCTCATCCAGTACGGTATACTATATTCTTGGCGACAAGGATTTTAAAACCTGGATTCAAGGAAGGGGTCTGGAGATGTTTGCTTACAACTACAAAATTCCGATAACCGTGGCTGTAAAGCCATCAACTTATTCGCGACAATTTTTTCTCGGTGTATGCACTTTGCTAAGTTACGTAACAAGCTATAAAATATATAGACACAACTTCGTCGTATCCTCAATAATTTCCAAGGCGACGCCAGAAGGACGAAACTTCGTAGAGTAGTTTTAACCTCTTTAACTTGGACGGTTGCAGCTACTAAACATGTAGGTCTCTTAATTTTCTCTGATCTGTAAGTCAGCACAGTTTTATGAAATTTGTTGCCAACATTTTTTTTTGCCACGGTCTTCTTATTTTCGCTGAAAAACTTGATTAACTGGAGCTCGACTGAAATAGCGATGGAAATAATTTTTAAGGGTGTCAACCGTTTCGTACAAATCAAACAATTTCGTAGATACTTAAGAGCGAGAGCTCGACATACACGCCAGATTTATGAGCAAAATGAAAGTTTCACGAGAATATTTAACTTGGAATTAAACGCAGACAACGCGAGAATCTTCGAATCTGTTAAGGACTTTAACCGGAACTATTTCAGCTGATAAAGTGGAGTTCATCACGCTTCGTCGAAGACGCATTGCACCGTTTTTGTTCCGCAATGCGATGCACAATTAATTATGTTGAAAATAGACGCCAATTAACAATAGTCGACTGTTTCTCACTTTTCTGTACAAAAATATTCTGGAGGTTTCGATAAGGTGCGATCGATGTAACTTTTGGTACATGAAACTTGATATTAGAAAATATTCTTTTGTGTTCTGTGAAGGCAATACGTATTTAGAGGGAAAGATTGAAATATGTATTGATAGACAGATTATATAATAATTTTCTATACTTAGGTAGTAATTTATTCGTAATTTACAATATGAACAAATTTTCTATACTTTTGAGGCATTGTGAGAGAATTCTGTTTAATATATGCACTTCGATTAATTGATCATTACGATGCAGAGCCTACTAGATAAAGATAACTAGTATTTTAACCATGTCTTGCTTAATACAGAATTATATTATAATTACGTAAGCTTCTTGCATATTAGATTGAGAAATTATCTGTTATGAAGACAATATGTAATACGTACAGTACATATTAGACAAATACTTTTTGCTGTTCCTTGAAATAGGGACTGATGTGAAATTTAGTAACTAATCTGTACAGTAATATTAACAGAAAATCTCTTTTTTCAGTAGTACAGTAAATTCTATGTGATGAAAAGGGGCGGACAAAAATTACACTTTAACAAAATAGAAACAGGTGATAATATAGGTTGTAAATACAAATAACACAATGTAATATTTTGCAGTATATCGTTTTGAATCAATGACTATATATCCCTACCATTTCAAATAATTCACTCCCACTTTTTAACTAAACATACTTAGCGTTTAAATTTCGTTTTAAATAATTTCATTTTTATAATACGATTTAAGTGTCCACTTTGGAATTATAGAAATTTCTGTGTACGGTACATAATTTTTTATATAGCGAGTGCGGTACTGCTAATTAAAAAGATAATTGGGGTATTGTCTAAGTACTTTTTAAACGACAAGAAAATTTGCATACGATTGAAGAAAATTACAGTTTGGTGTTCTTTTCTAAGAAGTTTAATAAGTTCAACATTCAAAATTTGAGAAATATTTTGTTTTAAACTGTAGTATTATTTCACTGAAGAAACATTTAGCATTATTCGACAATTTTTTAAATAAAATTCTTAAATTCGCAACACTGAAGTATACACACACATGCTCATAACAGTGTAAAGGAGAACGTCAAATTGGCATTAATCCATAAAACCAGTTTATCTGGTTCCGAAATAAGATTCATGTGTGTTTATAGAGGTTGAACGTAAAATTCAGATTTACGAAAAACGTAAATCGAGCTGACGTTGTAATTGAACCCCTAGTTCACAGCGTTTGATATCGTTACGTATTATACGAGTTGCCCCGTTTTTATCGTGCAAAGATTGCATCTCTTCACTTATTTACGTTCGTATGCATGCAGTTACGTTAGTAAATATGCACATTTAACGGTGTAAGTGAAGTTGGCCTAATTGAATTTTAATTTTATTATTTCCAGCAAGCAAAATTTAATTAAGACGATAAATTATTGACTAAAGATCTGATGGAGTTGGTAAATTTCATTACAATTAACATTAATATATTCAGTACAGATTTTCGCGTAGAAATATCTTACGAAAAATTTCTTTATATTTCTGTCTGGATAATTAAGATAATGACTATGTACAATTCGAGCGGTCGATCGTAATTTCTTCTTCGAAATTTTCCTGCAGAATGAATGGACGAGAATACGTTTAATTTTTTAGATAACTCCCCGGGAAAAATTCGGGGGATTTAAACGAGGCTCACATTATGCAACGATATCGAGCTTCGCCTGCTAAACTATTTTTTTCTTGCACCTCTGAGATCATTTTTCAAAATATACACCTGACGACTGTTTCCAAATTCAAATATCTTTAACGCGTGAAATTTAATATTCATTTGTTATGATTAGACTGCATATGTTTATGGAAATTCATATCTTCACAGATGACTTTTAGAAAATGTGAGACGAGCAGAAATTGATTATTCTTGTCAGTGATTCTATTAAACTGAAAAAAAAGGAAATGAATTATTTAGTCCACCGTTCTTATAGTCACTGTTTTACTGCATTTTATGTAGTCAGATGTGCTACTAAATAGCCTATAAACATTTGCAGTCTACCTATGATTAAAATTAAATGTAACCACTTTCAACTACGTTTACTTATTGAACTTAATATTTAATAAGACGAAGTTGATAAACTTTGTATCATTTGAACCTTTGGGAATACTTCAGCGAAGACAAGATCTACGGTTTTATAACAATGATAAGTTTTTCTAAAAAGTTGAAACAAAAATTTTAAGACATCTGTATTCCTCAGAATATATTAAAAAATTTACGGCAAAATAAAGTATCAAATTTTTTGCTTAAATATGTGAATGTACAATTTTAGAGTTTATTTAATTGAAATGAAATGTAGCAGGATGGTTTCAATTTGATTACATTATATAATTTTCATATTCATTTAAACTTGAATAGTTATTGAATTTTTAGTGACGTATTTTATAATACTTCAGTTTAAACTGTTGGAAAATATTCTTTTTAAAGAACAGGAATTACAGACTTCGCGAGAATTGAAACAAAAACAACAAGTCTTCCACAATGAATAGAATTTAATTAAACAATACGTACCTTGGAAGTACGATATTAGTTTGCACAACGTAATACCAAAGACGAAGTTCTTCAGAATCTGGCCAAGTAGCGTGAAGGGCATGCAAAAGACACCGAGCAGCAAATCCGAAACTGCCTGGAAATAGAGAAAATAAATTCAAAACTTGGAATTAATTACTGGATTACTAAATTCGTTTGACATCGAGATTAGGTATATTAATAGCGTTTGACGTGGTTTAGTGGAAACGTTTTTATGATATTATGTATTTCGTAAGATAGGAAACCAAATCTGACATAATTAATACCGTGTACATTTCCAAACATGGTAGAATTTATGTCGACTTGACCACTAGACGTGATACAAGTTTCAGTGGCATGTTATAAAATTACTTCTGAGCTGATTGTATTCAGTACAATGACAACTGTACAGGTTTTTTGCAAAGTATATTACGTAATAATTATGTACGAATTAGGATGTAGTTCAGAATAAAGTTAAAAACGAGGCAAATATTTCACCAGCCTCTCGTAAATTACTTTCTTATATGTATACTTTATACACTTGAATATTCTGTAAATACATACAATTCATAGTTTAATTAGCTTTGTGGTCGTTTAAGTATCAGGGAATGGGTACGTTCAATCAAATTCTCGGTAGTCGATCATTTTATTATTCACACGGGTTATATTATTTTTTCATTTTATGATATCATTTTACACGATTGTTTAAGTCGTTTTTGTTCGAAAGAATTTCTTCTGCGAGGGTATACATAAATAACAAGTAGAAAAGTAAAAAAAAAAGAAACACTGTAAGAAATTATACGACTGGTCCTAAAAAAAAAGTAGGACAGAGTTGTAACAGGAAAACGAAGCGTAAGTCGTCAACGTGTCGTCTGACAACAATCGGACTCCCACGGTTTTCAGCAAGCGTACCAACCATACGACTTTAAATATACCACGATTTGCCCTAGAATTAATTTTTGAATTAATAACGTATTCCACAGTTTAGAACCTCCCCCGACAGGCAGGAGTTTTATTGTTCTTGGAAAACAGCCTGATCCAATGAATTAAATGATTGTACTAAAGCTACTTATACATTGGACACATTTATACATGTATATTTATTAAAGATAAGGACGAAAAAAATACATCAAAATGTCAATATAATAAAAGATAATCGTGCTTGTAAATGGGAAAAAACTGAAAATGGTTAATGAAATAATGTTTGATAAAAATGTTGACCAGGCGATGAATAAAGTTCCCGATTTCTGTAATTACAATCTTTCATTCAGAATAACAGATATCTTTTTATTGGCAGTAAAATTAAAAACACAAAATCAGTATGCGTAGCTTGTTACTGCTGCTAATTAAACATTTCACGAAAAATTTATTTTCTTAATCACACGTCAATTTTTACAGCAAAATTTTATCCGATAATTCGAGAGCTAAAATTAACAAGTTCTGTAAGGACACTAACTTTTTTACTATTACAGATTTACAAAGCGTAATCAAAGCATTACAAAACCAGCTTATAATTTCAAAATTAATATTTTTTTATTATAGATACTGAAAGTATTTACGATATATAACGATATATTGTGTAGTTTTGCAATAAAAAAAGCAGTTCTGTTAATAAATTTCATTTATAAAAGTAACGTCAAGTATACCTATTATTAAAAGTGGCCAATTTATTTGCAACGACCTAATACAAGAATTTCCCACTCGCTAATGAGTGCTATATCATTCCTTTCATCAAGAATCACATGAATTATGTGAAGGGAAAAACGTTTGGTTCCGAGCAAACCATTTGAAGAGCTATAAAACACATCGATTATATGTTTTTTGCTGGATGCTCAATATAGTGCACGCGAGACAAACACCGGGACAGCTTATATTTCTGTTCGATATCTGTCCTATCTAGCGAAATCGTATTTTCGCATCACAGAATTTCCGCGGCATGGACACATTTCGACGGAACAGATCACCATTGTCACGCGTATTGTACTGTAAACGAGTTAACGGATGCCAGTCAACTGGAAAATTTGCTTTGCATCAGTGTTACCATAAGATGTGCGATTACGTGTGTAATGCATCGAATTTTTACTTGAATTAGTTCAATGGAATAAAAAATTACGGTAACAAAACTTGTTGCGCCTATATCGTATGATGAAATCACTTTTACTTTGTTACTGTTCAAGTATAAACAACAATTTACATACATGAAGTGGAATTTCGTTTCACGCTGTATTCTGAATATTTTATATACTGAGCTGATGCAAGCCAAGGGAGAAATACAAGAAGGCGACTACGATATAGGGTAATTTTTGTAATTGGACCGAGGTATAGTTCTTTCACATGAAGTTAGAAGACATTGGTAGAGGAAAATATTGCACTGTTTAAGAAGCTCTATCATCCGACTGTATTATTTTTTGCACAAGTATATCGGTGTTCATGTAAACTACGATTGTATGTTGTTTTTTATATGGAACACTACGATTTTTTTGGCATAAATTGATTTCTCGTATCATTCTGCATATAAAAGGTATAAGATAGGGTTACTGAAATCATAATACTTTACTATTATTAGGTTATTTCTACTTAAGCTCATAGTTATGAATTCTATTCGTAGTATGATATTATTTGTTCTTGCAATAATTCAATATAAATTGATAGAAAATTGTGAAATCGATAGTACGCAAACAGTACAGTACAAAGATCAGTGCTAACTGTAAGTAGAAATACTGAATAATAGCCAGACCTGTACCAGTAACACCCCAGAGTATAAGTAAACAATGAGTTTTAAAAGTTGTGTGTTTCCGAAGATAAAGCCGTTTATCAAAAATGTTATTTTATAGTTTTAAATAATTTTTTTTAAATATAGAATCAATAATTTTGTAATGGTTCTCCATGTTTCTTCTGCATTTAATAAATAGTTTAATACTTATGGACGAAGTGTACATACAGATTATGATCACGACGATGAATCCTGGTCATTTCCATTAATTTCGTTATTCATGGACTATTTAACAATTTTATTCGGGAGGACTACCATCGATTTCAAATCTTTTTTCAATGTAAACTTTGAATAAATTCAATATTATACTGTTTCTAGATTCATCAGCAACACCAATAGACTAATAATGCAGCTCATGCTATACAGGGTGTCCTGTAAATCATGATATAAACGAAAAGGAGATGCTGGAGACGTGCAAAAAACAAACTAAAATATCTAGGACAATTTTTTATTAGTAGTATCAAATAATTCATGTTTCATATTTATATTTATTTCGGGAACGTTACTCTTAACACGAAAATCTGGACAGTACATTGAAATGGAGATATCAGTAACTGATATTTGTTATGGCGGTCCAATGGTGCGTTCAATAGGAAATTCAAGCCACCTATGTGAACATACGTGAAATATACACCCCATGTGCACTACCGACCAATGAGATTTCATAATATACAGAGTGTTCCTGTAATAAAGGATTAAATCTTAAGGATATATTTTACTCCTTCTAGTGACAAGCAAATGTCAGGTAAACCTCGATTTATGAGGACTTTACATTTTTCCATTCGTTCAGCGTCGACAAAGTATTTCAACGATTGCATTTTTAAAATTGTTTCTCAGTTGTATAAACAATTCATATCTGATCATTGATATTCCATAGGTTGAACTTTATAATTTTCCTTTTTGAAAATTCATTAAAATTTTCCTCCAAATTAGTTATAAATGAAATCTCAAATACTTACCAATTCGATAAAAATATTAGATTGGTAAGTTAAATACTTGAGTACCTTGTACTCTTCACTGACTACTTGACTGCTTCATTTATGAAATCGAATGAATATTTCTACACAACTTCTGTATTGCTAATGTAAATCCAGTAATATAATACATATTGAAAAAACTCCATAATATTACATAAACTTAAACAACTAAGTTTTTATCACCATATACATAGAAGAATGTTAGGAAAAAGTTGTGTAATTCAGTGACACAAATAATATGATTCTCAATTTTTGTTCGTGAGATTATCCTGTTTCGTATTCTCAGGCTTGTTGACTTTTTGTTTAAATAATAAGAGTTGTTTTGACTATCATATTGTGTTATTGAAATATGTGTAAATGCTGAACTTGGTATGTCGTTTCAAGAATTATTTTTACAAAATCCTAATGTATAGAGTCTCTGTATAACACCCATTAGTCTGGTAAGAAAATCATCGGTACTCTACCAGTCGTAGGCATCGTGACATCGCAATTTTCAAAGAGAAGAAACTCGGCGGAAAAGTTGTTAATCCTCCCCGTTCATTCTCGAGTACGACTTCGTCGGTGTTTTCAAGATGCGCAGACTGTTGATTTGCATTACGAAAGGATTTCAGATTTGCGTGAGAAAATACGGTCAACCAAGTCAGCAATTTCTGTAATATCGCACTCTACAACAAGCAGAAAACTTTGTCCGAATAAGAATTCAATTCATTTAGTCGTGAAATGTTAAGAAATTTCAAACATCTCGTGGTGTCCTCGTCTAAATAAACATTTAGATATTAGAACGCACACACGAAATGAAATCGTGCACCACACAGGGCACTTGTAGGAGCTTGTAAGAAGCAAAACTAAATGCACAATCTATCGTTTACGTTGCTGAAAAGAATTAAGGGTAGCTAACGTGGGCGGTTCTATTCTATGTATATCCAGACCAAGCAAAAACCAAAAACCAAGACAAGTACTGTAGGTTTGCTAAATAAATATTTTTACCCTACACTACGAACACTGTTAACACCTAGCAAAGAGTCAAGTCAGTACAGTAGACTCTAACTATCTTGTCACTAAACATATTGCCACGCGAGGAACTTCCCCTTCACACGTAATTTCTACCACACAACTTCGCTCTCCTACCACGTTGCCTACGCAACAAATAAAAATGTTGAGTACATTTTTTTCATACGATTTTCCACTTTTGCGAAGATCGAATTTGAATGTCCATTGGTTACGTGCGCTATTGAATAGGAGTCCGCCATCGTGTCTGCTCATGACCTATCGTTTCTACTTATTGCGAGCACGAATGCATACATACATATTAGATAAATTTCCAAAGTCGATATTCTTGGAAACTTCCAATATGAATAAATTTGATCCCAGACTATTGACTTTCTTTTGTGCGAGGAATCTACCTTCCGCTTTTATCACAATTTCGGACACACCTTGTTTAATATTACATATCGAATTTAATACTTTATACTATTTATTAATAATAAATATAATTATAGAATATTTATGTGTTCAGAGTGAAACTAATTTGCTTTTGGCTTGGATTTACAATTTGCGAGAACAAACTTCAGTTTATATCACAATCACGAGGAATTCAGAACATTTTTACAATGAACAAAAACGTTCGTCCTCACTGAAAACAATCAAGATCTGAAGCAGAATGCAAAAATTTTCAATCAAAACGACTTTTTCTACAGTGCTCCATACAAAAATATTTATTCTCGCGGTCAATCCTTGAAATTGCAGTCACTCCGACATATTCAATATAAATATTTTCTTCTACCTTGTAAAAAGGAACGCGTACAGTGATTTCAATATATTGCTTTGTGATTCTATAACGCATTTCCGTGACTCAATGCTAATTGGTTTAGCTTCTTGGATATTGAAGAAACCTACCATACGAAGTACCTGCCGCAAAAGTTTAGTATAAACTAAAGAATTTGAAAAATTCTAAATGGTTGAACGGTTTGTTTCGTGAAATGAAAGCGTAAGAAAAACGAGTGTAACGTAAGCCATTATGCAGAAAGTAAAACTACTTTGGTACTAATTAAAATAGACTTTGTAAAAAAAAAAGGAATTCTAACGTTCCTAAAAATAAACACAGCCAAGCGTAATTTACACTCCGTGGCGAGGAATGCTTCCAATTTTCTTTTCTTCTTTCAAAAGGATACACCAGGTGGAAGGTTTGAAATATTCATGGTACTGTGAAAATTCATTGAAATGAAAGTACATTGATCAAATACTCCTTTATTACCTGAGTATACATATATTATTTATGGAACACAAGAAAGTTTTATCTTCAAAAATTAATCCCTTATGCAAAATTTCCGGCTTTATATGAACTGCATTTTTCGTTGCCTTCTTTTCAATTTTGGAGATTCTTACCTACATAATATGTATAAATATACACAGAAGTATATACATATACATACATTCTATTTTTGGATAACAACTTATAAGACCACCATAAATGGTTGCCATTTAAGATTGTCTTATAATTTGTTATCCAAAAATAGAAAGTATGTTTCTAATTTACTATGAAAATATATAGTGTATTAATTTTCTAATTAAAAATAATTCTGTTAAGTGTTCACGTTCTAAATTACCAGGAGTTCTTGACAGATATGGGTATATGGTTTTACGGAAAGATATTTTTGCAATTCTTTTCAACTTCCAAACTGCTGTATTTTGATAATTCTATGCAAATTTCAGTTTTAATATTTTTACTTAAACGTATCAGAATTTGCTTTTGCTTCAGGATATTGCATTTTTTTCAATGTTCAAGATTTGTCACTCAATTGCTTTTTTATATATCGATTTAAAAAAATATGAATCAGTTCCTCATGCTTCGTGTGTTTTAGTGTATCGTGGTTTAAGTTACCTCTGAAATATTATCGGTTCCACAAATGTTTTTTTATTTTCATCGCGCACGTAGTATTCTTCTATGAAGTTTAAGTAATTTAATTTATAAGGTGTGAAAGTTATTGTTAAGTTATTTTATTTATAAGTGTATAAAAATAAAAGTGTATTTTTATTTATAAGGTGTTTTAAATAATATTTGCAGTATGTAAGACAAATATTTTTTAAATTTCTTTCTAATGAAAGTTAATTTTACTTAAAATTACGACTTTTGGCGATTCGAAGAATGTAATTGAATTTAACTAGGTATTGTATAAATGTCTAGGAATTATATTATTATACATAAAGATAATTTGGGATACTCACCTGTGCATATCATTTCAAATAAGCAGCACAAAAAGTAGACATTTTCCAAATCGCCATTACTTTAACAATATTCCCGGGTTAATTGTCCTATTACATTCTCGAACATGACACTCGTAACTTTCGTATCCTTTTTAACATCTAGGCTATTTTTAACGTATAACTTATGTACTTAAAGTAACAATGTACCACAAGTTATCACACCTCGTTGAACTTTTTCGCTTATACGTTCCGCAACTTTTCGTAATATCGTTCATTCGTCACTTTTACGTTGTCATTTTTCTAGTTTCAACAACGAAAAATACCTATGACGTCTATTCGCCATAAAAGTCAAACTCTTTCCGTAGAATATTCCGACGGGCAACTTGAATAAAGTTACACAACTCGAAAATGATAATAATCCCTTGACTAACGACGTTAATCGAATTATTTTTTCACGCGGACCTTTCAAGAGCAGTTTTAATTCTTTACCAAAAGTACGAGTCACTGAAAAAATACATGTCGAATATTTTTCTATGTACCGCATCATCCTAAATTTCATTAAAATCGGCGTGTCATAGTTGGGTGATATTCCCTGTAAGTTCCTTACACAGTAGTTGGTAGAAAGACATACTGTAACTGTGACCCTCTTTATCTTACTTAAGTTGACATTGAGAAATTTGAAAATTCTAGAGTTGCTGGTCTCGGAATTGTTTACGTCAATAATGTAAACAGTAATGAACAACATTGTACTTGCGATCTGCTCGTTGTTGTCGAAGCAAACCAAAGCGTCACATCTTTCAGCTCTTTACTTAACCACTTTGATAGACTCTGTGAAGTTCCATTTGACAAAGAATACGTTGCTATTACGAAGTTTCCACCCCTAAATCGATTACTTTGTCCGCAGAAGCGGTGCTAGGTTTGCACCAAGCCTTACGGACTAATCATCTTTTAAAAATACATTCATGGAGTAACTGTTGGCCAGAAATAGGTATAACAAAAGTGTTATAGGTCCCAAAAATGGGTCAGTTGTGAGGTGATTTGTATCAAGTTTTTCCTTAGCAAAAATGTTATCCGAGGCTTTGTTAACGAGATATTAACGAAAAACCTCCACCAATCAGAGCGGGAGTTTGCCGGCCGAGACAAAAATTCATTATGAAACAATTAATTATTAAAAATATTCAAATAAATATTTGTCAGTATAAATAAATATTCGACAAAGCCTAAAAAAAGTGTGGTTAGAAAAAAAAATAGAAATAAAATTGTCACTCAGGGTAATAAATTGTTAAATTAAGTTGATTTTTACGTGAAAGGTTATTTCACGTAAAATTAATTTATGTTGGTAAGTGTAAGTGACAAAGTGAAAGTACTTTAGAAGCAATCGATCAGAAGTTGATCTATCTATCGCTATTTATACAGGGTGAATCTCTCGCTGCTAGGGTCGAGAGGCAAGCCACCTGTTTGGTCATTTAAGAGTCGCTAGCTACTTCTGCTAGCGACTCTTAAATGACACATAGGCTGCTCAGCAGGGGTAAGCTATCGTTGACACGTTTATAGTCACGGCAGTTAAACGACAAAGCAGCTTGCCTCTCGATCCTAGCAACGAACGATTCACTCTATATTTCAATTGTCTTTCGATGATTGACCCCATTTTTAATTGGTTTCCATGGCGACGCTCGCATTTATTTGTCTCATGACGTTGTTTTGGAAGAAATGTTCCACGAAACCACCTATACCTCGAATTTTATGCATTTATTGAAACTGTTAATGTTCGAGATGACAATGCAACGAAAATATTATTGAAATTCAATGAAACCGATACTTTATTTTGAACATGAAAAGACACTCGATAAAGCGAACGCATTTCTGTTTAGTTTTCATCTCTGTAAATTCGTATAGAAAACTGCGAATTTGCATAAACATTCGAGGGGTACTTGTAATTTTAATACAGATTGTAAAATATTACGATATTCTTTCGCAGAATAGAAATATGTTTACTAAATCGAAATTGTCAAATTTGAATTTTCACGCGGAATAAAATCTGACGGTCGTGGAAAATGTTATCAGCAAACAAAAATAAATTAGCAGACACGGGTAAAGGGTTGACGGAAATGTCAACAGTAAAATTTACTCACCAGATTCAACAAATAAACGTTGGTAACCGTTCTCATCCTCTTGTTGCGCGCCAATGTGATCAAAACCAGCGAATTTCCGACCACTGAGAGTAGAAATATCGTTCCGTATAATGGAATAATTAAAGTTTCCAATAGGTTATCATGACTGGGCTTCGCGTTGGCTGGTAATGTGACATTCGCGACGATCGACGTCATTGTTGACAGTTGCCCTACACTGTTGACATACGATTGATTCGTGTCTAAATTACCCAGGTAATCGAGGGATGGTGATGCGTTACCGGACGTATTGTAACCGAAAAATGACATCTTGGCGACGTCCGTTATTGTATCTCATTCCCTACGTTCACTTCGATGATGGTTTATCAACTGTGTTGACTTGTTATCTTGTGAAGTATCAGCCGATTCAAATTGAACAATTGGTTCATTTATGAATATTTTCATGAAACAAACTCTGGCACGTTGAAATTGTTTAGAAGAATTACATTCTACGCGCTTTTATGCGGTGGCGAACGATGGATTTTATTGTTTCTTCGATGTTTCTAACTTTGAGACTATTTCCATAGAATTCCTCGAAGGATCTGAAAAACAAAAGAAGAACGTAGTGTTAAATTTTGTTCGAGTTTATTATTTTAAATTTATAATTATCTTGAGATATTCGAGCTAATAGACGTGGAATATTTAACAATTGTTCAAATTTTATAACTGTCTACAAAGTGGGTCGCACACGTCGAGACATTATTGAATTATGCTACCATAAAGGAGTAACATGCTGCTGGCAAGCGTTCGTTCATTCGTCAACAATTGTGCCTATTCTTATGAAAGTGGTGTAAGTCAAAAAACCAAAAACATTGCGGTATTTAGACTTATACATCAATATTATGAAAGAATTTTCAAAATGATAAATGCATGACGTACGCCACATTCATAATCACCGGCACCATTGTAAAATAATTTTTATCAAGACGACAAATCACGGTTTTCACTAAACCATCGTATTCGCCAGACTTTATGCCGACGAACTTTTCCTTACTACCAAAGTTTCAAATCGTTACGTAAAGGAAGAGGAACGACTTTACATCTGTCATCCAAGTTGAAATAACCTGAGGCTCCTGAACACTATTCCGGAAGAAGATTTTGACCGAGCGTTTCGAAATCAAACTGTGTATAGAAAAAAAAAACATATACAAACCGTGACAAAAAGATAGGTTCATTAACATTTATTTACCTTACGCTTCTTATGTATCGTAGAGTTCTTTGATTTTGTTTCTGTAGTTGTATTTGACGCCATAATTGTTATATTATTTAACAGAACTAATTTATTTTTAGACATCATTATCTAAAAAAAGCATCATGTGAAATGCTAATATGAAAAATAGATGAATTTTGTCTTGCCTATTACGACGCAATAATATTTTCATCGTACAAAATATATGGGGTGTCTCAGACCGGGTAGTATAACCGGGCAGGAGACCATTCTATGTATAAGAAAAAATAAGTCGAAAATAAAAATAATAACATTATTATCGCATGATGCTTCAATCTTGAAAATTTTTCGCATACAAAGGCAATACAATAGGACTTGGCTAACGCGTCTGTTGCTTGTAGGCCGTTTCTACTTACTGCCAGCGCGAATACACACGTTTCAGATGCATGTTCAAACCCCATTTTTTTGGAAAATAAAACCTCAAAGAAAGAAAATTTATTCTTTTTTTCGACTTATTTTTTCTTATAAAATTATCTCTTGTCTGGTTGTATTACCTGACCAAAGATAGTTTGTATACTGGAATAATGTCATATAAAATAATTGAATTCAACTCTGTTATCATACTCTGTGTATTCACTTGCTGAAACTAATAATTAAGTTTTGATCGCCGTTGGCAGGTCGAATGCCGGTCGCCTGAGACGACTAAGGAAGTCATCGTGTTAATCGTGTTACTAGTGACTTACAGGCCGGGACAAAAAGGTAAAACACATCAGATTTTTCCAACTTTTCCACGCAACGGTATATGTATACTATGTATATCTACATTTTACATCGTATGTATTTCAGGTTCATATATTTAAGGCCATCATTTATATCATGAAACTATATATTTTTCAGTGTTTTTGAAGAAAAATGTTTATTTCTGGGAAATTAAAGATATAGGAGATAATTTTTACCGACTACTGAACATTTTGGCCCTAACGACTTCTCAAGAAATGTAAAAACCGGAATCGAAGTCTCCGATAATATTCTTTAATTATACAATTTGGAAACCTTATTGCATAAAGTAGAAACTTACTTAACAATATGCGCGTGTATCTATCAAATTTTCAATATTCGATCACCTCGCGAATTAACTACAGGGAAAAGATTTTATTTTGCACTTCTGAAATATTTTTGCGTAACGAATTACCACGTTTTTACATGGAACATCATTTGGATCGAACTCTGCATTAGGTTGTTGCAAAGTAAATCTTATTCTTGCATTGTAAAGTTTCATCGACTACAACTTATTTTGAGAAAAAGACTTACCAAAGTAAAATCCATCTTTTTCGTCACAGTTTAATTAAACACTAAATGATTTTACATACATTTATAATTTACGCTGGACGCATATATACGTCGTTCGTCTGCAAAGGGTTAAGATCAATGGAAAATATTTATTATGCTAATGGTCTTATGGGGCTGAAACAAATATCATTGGTTTCACTATTCCAAGCTCTATCACTCTGCTGAACTTCATTAGAAAGCCAGCGTTACACCATAGGACCACTTCGTGTCAGTGCCGAGGAGCCTTCGAACACTCATCCAGGATTTACTATCTCTGTTAATAACTTTTAATAACGTTGAACTGTTGCTGCTTCCATCATTCAGAATAGCTCCCCTCACTTTCAATAACTTTTAATGAATTTTCTGATCGGAATAAAATTTTCCCCGTCGATAAAATAATACGAACCTATAATACCAACTTAAAAGGACGGTCATTACCTTTGCATACACCTAATAATGATATTCAATCAGGGATTTTATTAATCCTTTATATTGGAAATTTGCAAAAATATTTATTTGACTTCTACGGGCTTTAACACTAAAAATACCAAACCCGTAAAAATTACGGATTGCAGATTTCGTATTTTACAATTACTGAAATTATAATAGTCCTTTTAGCGGAATTTGTGTTTGCTTTTAATTTACTATAGATATACATTTTACGTTATAGTCGATTATGTTAGGTTATATTGTATATTACGTATATTACAATATTATACCAATTTAAATTAGTATTCATTTATCTCTACCATCGATGAAATGATAGAAGTCGCTTGTAGCTATAAATTCAATAGAAGTTCCAAAGTTGCAAAGTGGCTTGCTATCTGTAACAGTTCCGAACTTCACATATGTATAATATTTTCAAGGAGACTGCTTCTGACATTTGCATACCAGAAATCGCAACATACTGTTACATGTGATATCACGCAGCAAACCGTACATATATCTGCACATTATGGACACCGCTGTGATAAATGTATTTCGCGAATATGGTACACCTTGCATGGAATGAGTCACGGAATTGTTGGCGGAGGCTACAATGCGATGAATTTATGCAAAATGAATAAACGATGAACCAGCTTTAATATACTGTTATTGCAAACGAAACAATTGCATGCATGGGTGAAATTGTGCATTAATATTATGATCTGTGATCCATCAATTACCACACTTTCTGTAAATAATTCTTTGATTGAATTAATCGATTAATAGAATGGCTGTTACAGTGACAACCTATTCGCGACACTATTGAATTTAATGAGGCAATACTCAATCGTTACAGCAATAAGTAGATCATGGATGTTTATACACAGTGTGTCTCAGCAGTTTCTGAATTGAAGTTAAAACAGCAATTTTTCGTGTGTATTCGCGTTTTTTACCAGCAATTATTGAAAGTTGTTTCCTTCTGAAGTGATACGTTGTTCACTATAATTATACAAACACTGGAAATGGCTCTGTTAATTCTTCTTTAAGATTACGGCAAAAGTAGTCATCGAAGCCCTGTGCATATCAAAACGATTTTAGATTGCCGTTTATAGTGGTTAATCAGAGTGCAACAAAACCTTTGGAACCAAAATGTTTATAAACTTGTGGCTCGAGAAGCCAAAAATTTCGACCGTCATCCTCTTCATCATCTTCAAGAAGAATTATCAGAATCATTTTCAGAATTTCGATAATTATTGTAAACAGTATATTTTTTTTACAAGTTTTCAAACTATTTTAAATATTTAATTATAAACAGCATTAACAATTATTGTACTGAAAACTGATACTTTAGTCTCAGTTTGAAAACTTTCGGGACAGATTATATGAATCCATAGCTTTACATGTAGACTAAATAGCTGACTGTGCCTGCCATTACTTGGGCTTTAGAGGGGGTGGGGTTTAGGGATGATTAGGTGAAATCCCACAGTATTTATTCTAGAGTTTCGAAGAATATTCATGTCAAATTTGGTGCAGACACGTTGAACAGAATAGAAGCCTTTATCTAACAAACATACATTTCTTGACTTTTATGTATACATAGATATTTAGGACAGAAATCTAATGAAAACTTATTTCTTCCATCAAAGGTTTTATGTAAAAATACAAGGAAAGCAATAAAGTAAAATCTTATTGTTTTGCAGATTCAAATCTAATATAAACTAACCAAATTCGCAGTCGGGTAATATAAGCATATAATTTGATTATTTATAATCAGACTTGGGATGTTTATGCATTTGTAATTTCCCTTAACTTGAAAAATACAATAGAGTGAAGATTTTAATAAAGTTCAATACTATTGCTGTGTTATTATTAACGTGGTAAAGTCTCTGATATAAAATTCTAAATTCTGTCCCACTTTAGTTTTTAGATACTGTATCTGAAATCCTGAATTTGCATAAGCTTCCGCGGTTTATTTATAATAAAATCATAGAGGGACATATTTTATCGCGACATTATCTTAGAAATGACAATTTCGTCAATCGATATTATAGCTTCCTGATCTTTAGTCTTCATTTCACTAGTGGAATAAATTATGGCATCCACAGAATACTTGAAAATTTCACAAACTTGCGATGTTTATGTAATTTTCAAAACTGTTGTAATAATTTAAAATAATGAAACTTCTTTTTCGAGTTCTGTCTGCGATCAAACGCAATATTGTATGACTTCTGTTTGCTTCGAGTAAAAGTCGTTATACATTTGCTTTTGAGCGAAACACTATAGTTGCAGAGAAAACGATTTTTTTTGCCGACTATTCTCTGTCTTCCTCTGCACGGCAATTTAATTAAAAACTTTCGTGGAATGGCAGCTTTGATAATAAAAGGCCTTTAGAGGAAAAAGCTCGGAAGCTTGGCTGGATTAATATTACACCGAACAACCGATCGGGTTCGAATCGCTAGATGCAAGACTTTTCCCAGAATTAATGAGATAAAATACTAATAAATGAAAGATACTGAAAAAAACAACGCAGCTGACGATTTCTCAGTGGAAACGTTAGAATAATGGGGAATCGAACATCCGAGAGGAACATGATTGAATTTAACGGCTTAAGGGGACAAGACAGTAGATTAGGTAAAAGTACAGCCTTTCTTTGGGAATAAATCACAATGAAATGAATAAAAATTGCGACTAGTACATTTGGGTAATGTTTATTAATACTATAAACTGTAAAAAGATTTTTTGTGGTAATATACGTGTGGTATACATAATGGTGTTACAGTCGTTTGATGTGCACGCGTTTTTTCGGAGGTTTAAATCGATTTGAAGAAAATTAAGCATAAGCATATAAATCATGTCTACTTAGTTAAGGACTGAACCTACACATAAGTCTGTAAAAACTTCTGTTTTGACAAAAAGATATAAAATAGCTTTTTTTCAATGAAAAGTCACGTTTCTTAAAACATTTGCCGTTTTACAGACGACACTTCCATAATTCTGATTTTTTTCTTTTTCAATAAGTTCAGTGTAGCTCGGGGGGCCTATAGAGTGCCAAATTTTCCAGGATATTTTGTAGTTCAATTTTTTACAGCCAGAATCACTACAAAACCACAGCAGCTCTAGAGAAAAAAACGCTTATACATCTGACGACTGTAGCGCCGTTACATATACGTCTACACTATCCAAAAAATTGTTTATAGTTGATAGTATTAATAAATGTTTCCCAAATGTACTAGTCACAATGTGTATTTATTTCCTTGGAACTAATTCCTAAAGAAGTTTTATTTTTACAAATTGTAAGCCTACGTCTACACCTAGTCCCTTTAATTGGAGACAGCAAAAAAAAGTGGAATTCATCTCGCATCAGTTTCGAGCTACTCCACGAATTTTATCATCTCGTTGAGATTTTACCTCTCGGGACGATTAAATTCGGTTCCTTATTCAGATGGAGTGACACGTAAAAAATGTGCCGCAGTATAATCCTTCTCTGAAGATATATTAATGTCAAACCTCCATGCCAAATGAGATTTAATTCTGATGACAGCGACATTAATAAGAAGGCGCCTGTTAAAGCACAACACTGCGGCAAAAACTAATTTCTGCACAATGTGACTTATTCGAGCGTATGACAAAAACGGGAGCCACTGAAATTTCCGAGGATAAATGTTTCCAGGGATTCATATTTTAAGGGAATTCTGTACAATAAAAACTCGACTGCAATTGTAGTTACTCATTATTAGGCGTAATACTGATTTGGAATGACGTATGATATTTGTACTATGTTTATTTTTTATATTTAACATTGCAAATAACAGTTTTTAAAAAATTTGAACATCGTTTATGTGATACATGATGCTGTGTGGTAAAAACTCGACTACATTTGTAGATGCTTATTATTGGGTGTAATACTGATTCTGAGTGAGACATGCTTTTTTTATCAAATTCAAAATTTCATTTTTTATTTAACTTAAAACTTCTCACTTTATGTGATTCGATATTTATGAACTGAATTCAACGGAAATGTAATGTCACTAATTATATGTGTACGAAAGTTATTGGTATTTGTAATTTAATACATTTTTTTAGTTATTCCTTTATTTTATTTAAACGCTTGTAATGATATTATTTGTCACGATATACCTGTAGGAATGGATGATAGAAATTCGGAAATAATACGGTGGTTACTATGAATCAAAAGTATAATAGGAAGTAAATATAAAGAATACATTAGAAGATGTTCGTTTCGCATAATGTAGCTCACTTACCACGACTGTCTTTTCCGCGTTCTTCCGCCTCACGCGCCAGCGGCCTCACCACTCGCTTCCCATGCCCTTCTACGCACCACACGCATTCACTCGTCTTCCCTCATACCTTTTAGTTTTTTATATTGAATATTTCCTCTATAATTCTCTTTCTCTCAATTGCTTCTCATATATCCACATTTCTTTATCTTTGACTTTGTTAAGTTCAATTTTTGCTTACAGTCATCACTTTTACGTTAATTTCTCACTCTATCAAAGAATGACTCGAAATAAATATCTCGAAGAACAGTTTTTAGCAATCCTACTAACAATCCATTGTTTCTTCAGATTGAAAGTATGAAAAAAGAATTCTGTTACTGTAATAATTTTATAAATATAATATAAAATTACTGTGCATAGTAACTATAGACAATAAGAAGAGTCTTCATTTGCTGCAAAATGTACATCGTGTGTATATTTAAAACAATTATAAACGAGGTTACGTAGCTTCGAAGCAACTTTCATTCATTAAAGTAGCTGTTAACGGTTTTTGCATAACTTTTCTGAAAATGTTCTGAAATGAAATGAAACAAACAGCATACAGCTAGATAATTTGTAGCTCTCAGTACTCGTACAGCTTAAACTACGTCCATATTTGGATTCTAGGATTGACGTAAGAATCTAAACTGAAATTGTTCCAACGTTGAATTTGATTGAATAGAAACAACAAATTTTAATTCTGATCTAATAATAATTAATCTGTTTCTGGTAGTAATAATAAGTTCCTTCTTCAAAATGATAAAATTAATTCAGGATGTTTTAATAGAGTAGGATATTACATACAATGCAAAAGAGGAGACAAGACAATTATTGGATAGTACCTTAACTGATCTTAATTTAATTTATTTTACTAGTTTAATAGTAACGTAATTTTCATTTTACTACCCTGGTCTACCCTAATTAACCAGACTGTTATTAATAAATTTATAGAATTATTTATAAAACAAATTAGCTAAGTGTAGTGAGGTCTCTAACTTTTAATTAAAATGTTTAAAAATATACTACGGATCTCTTTTACATTCTAAAGCATTCGTTTTGAACCTAACAACGGTATCCGATGAGAAACGAGTAAACGGATAAATTACTATCATCCTCCCTGGAAATTGTTCGAGGTACTGTATTACAGTGACAAACGCTTTAAGGAGACAAGGATCCTCTTGTATCTCATTTTTCTTTTCACAGATTAATGAGTTGAATTTTAAACAAGACTGTACGGCAGTTTAACCGGCAAATCGATTAAACATATAGCGAACCAAAAAGTTTTCCAATTCTTGGAACTTCCAACTTAGAACTTAGAAGATCCAAAAATTAACATTACGCAATCATATTGTTGCGCGGGTGCGGCATAAGCTTAATAAAAAGGACAAAGATTAGTAAAAATACAAATGAATTATTGGAGTGGAGGAGCACTTAGCTTTTTAAAACACGTCTTTATTCCTAACTTTATAACTGTTCTGTGACTTTGAATCCTCTCTGTTGGGCGCCTATTACCTATCGATAACACGTAACAATATTATGGGCTAAAATTCATGGGCTAAATCGTTGTTGAATATTGCCTACTGTAGCACGAGAAATTGTCAATTTTAATAAAGATATATTATGATTATTGTTAAAGTCTTCTACGTTCTCAACGAGACAGCTTTAATTAATCCGATATTAGATTTTCAAATTCTTTAGATAAAATTTATTCACGATGATGAACATAAATGAAACCTTTCTACTATACCGAGCTACTTCTCCACCTCACTTTCAGAGAACTGATTAGTTTCAAAGTTGATATTGAGTTGGATTAATCTTTACGATCCGCTGTTAGGGATTCAGAGCATCTTCTGAAAACAGTATCGTAAGTTTTAAGGATATTCTCTACAGACAAATAATTGTCTTCACTATTCAATTCCAGGAATTTAATTACATTTACGCAAGTGTACATTATTAGATTTTTGCTAAAGTTTTTTATACATAAAATACGTTATTGCTGTATTTACAAAGTGCATTATTAACCTTTAACAGGTCAGGTGAAAATCTTACTACTTATTGCATATTATACCATTAATCACCCCACCTTACAAGTCAAGGGTTCACAACGTTCAGAGTTGAACAGTATTGTAATCAGCTGCTTTATGCATGTTGAAATAAGTAAATAATGCTTTTAAAGTAAATTTGCTTGGGCTAATGTTTTATCTAGGAAAACATTCGAGGGCAGAATTGTTTTTTCACAAGTTACACCTAAAAACTTGTAAATTCACTAAAACTATTAGTTGTTAAGTTATTGTGCAAGAGGACAGTATGAAGAAAATATGATGTTTCGTAAAAATTATATATTCAGGCCACATTTATTATTCTCTGGTAACATAAGCGTTGTCCAGCGAGCTTGAAGGGGGTATTCTAATGTAATCGTCTGTTTTCAATGTGATATTTGGGATTTCTTTGGTAAACAAACTTACGACTTTTTGTAGTCAACGTTTCGGGGTATGTGTATACATACTTCAACAATATTTATAAATTTTTATGTCGACAAAAAATAAAAATTGATGACACAGCGTGCCTTTGTACACAATCGTTTATAAAAAAATGGTCTCTACGATTCCATCCATTCTGCCTATCTAACATAAAAAAGCCAAGAAGTTTGTTAATTGGAATGAGTTTGGCTATAGCAGATACCAGAATCAATTCAAAATCTTTCTTGTTTTTCTATTCTGTTTAAGCCACTGATAGTTAAAGAAGCATGAAAAAATCGATAATGAAACATATTTCGATCAAACGTTATCGATAATTCAAGGTGCCACCATTTTTTTAATTATCGGCTTTTTCCTTTCGTTTTGGTATCTGCCATAGCCAAACTCATCCCGATTATAAATCTTCTTGGCTCTTTTATTTCAGACAGGCAGAGTGACCGAAATCACAGATATCATTTTTTTTATAAACGATTGTGTACGAAGGCATATAGTATCACTACTTTTTATTTCTTCTCGACTTAAAAGATCATGAATGTCTTGAAATATGTATAAATATACCCCGAGACGTTCACTGCAAAAAGTGTTATAGTTTCTTTGCAAAAAAATCCCAGAAATCATATGAAGAACGGGCGTCCATATTAGAATACCGCCTGAATATCCCCTAAACAATATTCATTTCAGACTTTTAGCAATTTCGTAATGTCTTCTAGCATTCGCTATACATTTGATTAATATTCTATATAGTGAGAGTAAAATGTGAGTATACACATGGAAAGTATGGGATTCATACATATGTATTTATTTCTCTCAATTCAGAATCCAACATTTCGCATAGATGCTCTATTACGTAAAAATTGTTTCCAGCAAGCAATTTTTCACTACCTTTGCTATATATTTTGGGCCACGATCTCACTAAAAGGCCCATTAATGCACTTGCAAGTGCATTTAATTTAAAAATATTTCAAAATCGAAATTTGTCCACGGTACTATGAATAAAAACCCAGCTGTCCTACATCAGAAGTTGCCATGCTACCCCAAATCATATTTATATATTCACTATGTTTAACGATATTTACAACATTTTGTGGTTATAACTTCCAATTTATTTTTCTTGAATTTTTTGGCTGCCTATTCATCCCTATTCATCCCGTATTACTGCCATGATCTTACAATAGTAGGGTGCTACAGATGTATTACACGAAGTTCACCTTTGTTAGGTGTACACTTAGTTTTGACTCTCACTATACTTATGAGCAGAAGTGTACACGTGACGCCGGTTACTTTTGCAAGCGACTGTGTACCACGCAAAACGTTTCACGATGTCGCGATTAATAAAATCTTCGCCGTCCGTGGAGCGTATAAATTCTTTTACCCACCGCCCTACTGTTGCATGTCGTTATAAATCGCGACTTCTTTGTAATCCACATACATTTGGACCGCCGAAATAAATTTCTTTCACGACACCTTAAATTCAACAACTGGATCGGTAGGACTGGCTTCTGTGGAAAACAAAACTCAGATAAATCGTGCGAGCATCAAATTTAATCGGGACGAAACACAAATGGCTAGAGCATATCTCGTCGGTAGAGAAAAACTCAGTCGGTTTCGTTAGCTTCGTAGTTTTTCATAGTTCCAACGTTAACTGCTCTACCATCGTTTCGCAGGAAATTTCTTACCAGCGAAGAAGTCATTATCGGGAGCGTCAGTTTTTCAAGGAGACACTCGAGTATCCTTTTCTCGGCATTACCTCGATCCACCTGTATTTCATTATCCTTTTTCTACTAAACGACACGTCGTGCAATTTCGATAAACGAAAATAGGTTCAAAATGGAGGCCATGCATTGGATGTCTGCATTTACTTTGTGTACAGTCGCTTCACTCTGAAATATGATGAAACGTGTCTGCTAGTGTCACAGAAATATTTTTAACCCGTTAGCCAGCTGACTTTTCATTCGCAAACTGTTAATAATAGTATGAAATAAATTTTATAAGAACAATGTTATTAGTAAAATATATTCTACTGTATTGTATTTAGACCTTATAATTGCTTGTATATTACTAACATATTTTTCTGTACCATTAATGTAGTAACTTGCAGACCTAAAATAATAGGTAAATTAACCATTTTTTTCTCAGGTAATTACTGAGTAAAATTTTGTGATCCTTTGAAGGGATGTTACACAATATTGTAATTTTTTTTTAATACATTGGTTATTATTTACAATTACAAAATGGTGGAATTTTACAAGATTGTCTACCGTCATGTCTGGCAGGACCTTGTCATCTGGTACCCAGCAGATCTTCAAAACTATTCGATTGACTTTAAAATCCAAATTTATATTTGGACACGTTACTCCTTATAAAATTTTCTACAATGTGATGTATGATTTCCTGATATTTTGAGTTGTTGAATTTTTATGAATTTTCAGTAATATTCTTCACAGAAAAAATTGTTTTCCTTATAAAGCTACCATTTTTATTTTTTAAACTTATTTTTAAAAAATTATAAATTTATGCATTTGTTTAGACTTACAAGGCAGTGTACCCCTAAAGGTGGCTTATTTCTAATAAACCATGTTGTATGCGAAAAGATTACTTTTTCCTTGTTGATTCAAATTTCGTATTTGGGCAGTGTCAAGATCTGTCTGCAAGACAAAACACTACTTATATTAATACCCTAATAATGTATCTAATTTAGTATAACTTAATTTAGTCTGATTTGCTTTGATTTAATTTAGTTTAATTTAATTTGATTTAATTATTTAATAATTTTGCAATATATCATCGATGATTTATTGCAGCGAAATTACACAGAGAATAAGAGGTTATCATATTGCAGTAACGATTTTTGCGTGGGTGTACTCACTTCCGGAATGCGAAGGTTACGTCTGCTTTAGAATAAATTTCCGGTGTTTTTGTACCACTTAACGTATACTTCCTTGGCTTTGGCTCAAATTTAATTTAATTTAACTCTTTGTTATTTAATTTTACTTTTCTATGCAGTAGTACCTCTCTTTTTATACAGTATTACTCCATATTTTTTCAATTTTTAAATTAAATGATATGATGTTTTATTTGTGATTATGATCATTTATATATGATCATTTCTGTCACTGCAAAAGTGGATCGATATTTGCAGAAATTGTTAAGCAATAATACTTTCTTAATCAACAGATTGTTCAAAAATCTATTTATTCGTTTTTGAATGGCACACAATTTTGTAATTTAAATTTGTTGTCTAGCTTTAATACTTTTCGAAATAATCGAGAAAATACCTTTTCTATCCCCAAAATTGAGAACTGCGTTTATCCCTTCAATATGGGCAACTGCCGATGAATAAAATACGCGTCAAATATTCTTCATTTTTTTACCACCGTATTGAATTCCATCAAAACCGTTGCTTTCAATTCAGGATTGGCTCTTCTAACGAAATTACTTTTTCCCTCATTCTTCAGATATAAGTAAAAAAGTGCTAAAAATACATTCGAAATATTATTATTTATTTTACAATGAAATAATTTTTATTGATTCAGTTCAAAATAATCTTTTATACTTGTACTTTATTTCTCAAAACAGTACACTTTTTATCCACTTTATACCCCACGCTATACATATATCGCTATACATATATATTTATAAAATTGTAGGAAGTAGACAAAATTTTTATTAAATTCCCAGATTTAAATAGTTTCGTATGATGCATCATATAGCACATGTGTCTGCCCAAAAGTTAGAAGTATTTCAGAGATTTCAAGGTCACTTCTAAATTTTTAAATATAATTATACATGATAAAAGTAAATCAAATGAGTATAATACAATTTTTTCATCGGAGGCGTTACTTTCGAAATAATCGAATTGGAAAATTACTGAATACTGAATACCCGATCGATTGAATAGAACTTGGTTAACGTGTCTGATCACTGCATTCCGTTTCTACTTATTGTGAGGACGAATGCACGTGTTTTAGATTTTAGATGAATTGGCAAAATCGATTTTCTCGAAAACGAAACCGCGGATGAAAAAATTTTATTTTATACTTTTGATTTATTTTTGCATATGGATCTATCGACTTGTACCATCCTTTCGGTCGCACCTTGTATATTTTTATATACATGAGTAGATGTGCTTTCCCCCTCTATAAAAAAATTATCAGTGTATTTATCTCGAAAGATGATTAATGTATTTATTACACAGGATATTACGGTGGATTCTATATGCCAAACTAAGACGAAAATTAAGAATAACGAAATTTCGTTTAAGACTTCTTTTCAAAGTTATTAATTGTTCAAAATATCCGCAAAATACGTGTGAAATACGTCTGGCGCGATGAGTTCTACTACTTAAACACTCCATTCCCAACTGATACACGGGGTCGATCGATGACCTAGTTAAATTTATGAATTGAAATAAAATGGAATGAATGAAACCAACTCGTGAAACAGTTGCAGAACGCGCCTCTTAAATAGAGTAACCCATCGCGTCAAACATATTTTACGCGATTTTCCTATATTAACTTCATTTTAGAAGATTACATTTGAAGTTTCAAAAGCCAAGATGATTACTGATAATCCTTTGAATTGATATAATATATGAAAATGAAAGATAGACACAAAGAAAATATATTTCATAGGAATTTCATATACAAGTACCGGACAAATGAATTTAGACAAAGACACTTTTCGTTGTATTTGTTACTGAAGTTCTGCCCTCCGGAGTGTTTATTGTTATTCTGACGCAAGCTTTTATAAAAATTACACGGAGCCACCTACGTATCACAAAATATAAAATAAGTTTTATCTGTATACATATAGCTAGACGACTGTATTCAGACGTTTCATGCACAACCATAAGTTGTAATCTGAAACAAGAACTTTATAAGAACATTATATTATATTTTTATTTCATCGATTCCTGGGTGGTACGAAATAAAAGTTCAGCAACTATTTTCCAACAAAATAACATAGACGATTCAAATGGAGCGCCATCATGCATAGTTTCTCGATGTGTGGACATTCCCAAATAAACGGTATATTCAACAAAATAAACAATTTGTTCTAGGAGGAAATTTAGAAAATATATCGAGCGTGGTCGATCTAAAAAAACAACAATTACACAAGACACGCGTTGATTATTTAATATAACGTCAGTAGTATCCTTAATTCAAATAGTACAGGAAACGGTTTTTGTCCGAAAACATTTGTCTCATACTGTACATAGGGTGCACATTCAGATAACCTACATATTTTTGTATAACCGATATATTTAAGTATCAACAGTTTTGTGATGATACTAAATACATATGTTAAACTAAAAATTAGATCCACCTCAAAAATAAACAGCTGTGGCTGCAGACTTTAATATATTATATATAGAAATTGTGGAGGAAATATGATAGAACTAAAGATGGGAAAAAGTTCTTTCTGAAAGGAATAATATTGAGGCTCCTTAAACAGGCGCGTCGTCTTGTTATACTTTACATATAGGACACGTATATTGAAGACTGCAGCACTCTGCTCCCAAATTATGGTGCAAAATGAAGTGACGTTATATGCATGTGCCTGATCTCCTTGAGGTATTCATTATAAAAATCAGGCGTTTGAGCTTAGATACAGACGCAAGCATCCTGGTTGCCATTGCTTACAAATTTGATCTATCAATGTTACTATTAGGTTGTTGCATACGAAATATCGTTACCATTGATTGGTATGTATATTTGGTTATACTTATATGCATAACAATTAACAACAGCATTTGTATTAGGTTATTGCACATAAAATGATCGTCTTATTATCCATTCTTGATATTATATTGAACATTATGCGAATTGTGTTAGACAAGATTATGTTGTATACTTTATACACCTTTGTCATAGAAATATATGTGTTACATTCATGTTATATTCATTATCCAATTATTACACTGAACTTGGTAACCATCGAAATTAATATTGGGTGACTAATTCAATTTGAAGAGCAAATGGTGTTCAATTATTCCTGTTTAATGATTTCACGTTTCGAATGGTTGACGCGACGAACAAAAATCCGACTCTACCGAACATTATAGAGCGTTACACGGCACAGATATTTCATTTATCGAACATTAGGAATATCATTATTCAATCTCTGAACATTTAGAGGTCGAAATTCCGTGGTCGTCTAAAATGTTTGACATCTTAGGGTAATTACACTTAATATTGCCTAGCACGTAATATCATCATTGAACTAAACTAGTAGACACGCACTTGTAGAGAGACCCATTCCTATTCCTATTATATGTAGTATTAAATATAATATGTTATATTGATAATATTTTTGCCATATCTCTGAAAGTAAGGCCGACCGCCGGTTACGTGTATAGGGGAAAAATTCACAGAATGTAAACCTTCACCACGTATTTCAAGGTCATTGAAATCGCAGAGGATTAAGTTAATCGACAAGTTTACCAAAATTGGTATTACTTGCTAGACTGATAGAATTTAAAACAAAAATGCTTTTGTTTAGGCGTAAAATGGCGTACTTGGAACTAATCGTAATTCAATAAATTAGAGTTAAAGTAACATTTAAATCAGAAATCAAGTCGGGCAATAGCGGGCATCAATAGTTATTTACCGTTAAACCTCATTTCGGCAAAACATTTGCAAAGAAACGTTTTTTTCCACATAATTTCGTATTGTAAAGCTATGTTGAACACGGTGAATACATCTAAAGGTCATATAAATTTATAAAAAATTGTCCTGAACTGAAACAATTACTGATTTGTTCCATACACTACTAGCATTCTCTGATTGTTTAATATCCGCAATTTCGTTATCCAGAAGAAAAATTTTGAAAGAAGTTCAGTAATTTTCGAAAATGATATAAGAGAACTTATAATTGACAATGATAACTCCGACGAAAGAATTTTGTTCACTTTGTTTATAAAAAAATTATTATTAAAAAACATTACGTAATAATTTTGTATTCTGCTAATAAGTATGAACATTAAATACATGCTTACCAAGTTTGGTTTTGCAATTCCCATTTTTACACCCGAATTAAGCTTCTGAATTCCTAAATCGGCGTTCTGTACCACTGTGCGTCTGTTTGAATGTGACAGTTTGTTGCTGCGCGATTGTTCGATTGGAACTGCTTGGATGTTCACGAGGTACTACTTGTCCTCCGATTTTTCCAGAAGAGAGGAAAAGTTCACCCACAATGATTGGTGAATTTTTTCCTGGAGGTGGAAAACGGCGGTTGTTCAGAAGGAATAGGACGTGGGGCTGCTCGACCTAATTAGGGGACTGATTTGGAGAATTGGCCACGTCGATCGGGAAGGTTGTTTCGCAGGGGTCGTGATTTATGACAATATTGTTCAGAAAATTGGGAGGTGCCTAACGGTGCATCAAAATTGGTGTATGTGGCAATTGCTCCTCGTTCGCAGTTTCGCTTACACAACAATACGTTCGCTTTCGGCTATAATCTGAATAAGCAGCATCGAGAGTGTAAAATTAGTGTGTTGATTGAAGTGTCACAATTTATAAATTTTCTGTAATCGAATTCACTGACCATGAAAATTCTCCGTGTATTCACCTTTTAATTAAACATTTACTTTTCGTACGATATTTGATTCAATAGAAAATTGATTTTGAGAATTTGGCTAATCAATCCTGGCATTAGTCAGCGTTTTTATTTATCATAGGTACATATTCGTATTAGATAAATTTTCAAAGTTGATTTTCGTGGAAGCTATGCCTCGAACAGAAAAACTACATTCGACAGTTTTGCATGAGGAATTTTGTGCTGCCCGTTTGTATTATTATTTTGGTCGTACCTCATGCAAGGTGGTAAAAAAAAGGTTTCATAAGTTTAAGGGTAGATTAGTACTCGTTAAATTCATGAGATATATCCTAATAAACATGGGTCGCAGAATCAATATTTTCAAAGATTTATAAACAATGCTTCGTTTGACTAATGCTTCTAATGTGTAAAATTCTGACATACAACCAACCACCAGTCTACTATGAAACAAAAGAAAATTACAGAACGATAGTCTTTGCTTACTGAAACATGTCAAATTTTAATTCAAATATAGGTATAAAAATCTGTGAACAATTATTTTTAATATTTTATGTATCCCCCTTGTTCTCTAAAACTTCCATTATGCGCTTTGGTAACGATGTATATAATTTTTCAATATATTTACGACCGATTAGAGTCCGTTTTTGGTCAATGCAAATTTTCAAGTCTGTAACATTTTCAAATTCACTTCCTTTTTCATGCACATATCTTACCCAATTGTGCCCAAGAATTTTCTATTATATTGAGATCACGAAATCTCGCTGGCAACTCTAAAAGATTAATTTTTTTTAAATCGAAGTAGTCTTTTACATACTCTGCAGTATATAAACTTACGTTGTCTTGTTAAAACATACAATTTTTATCAGCGATTGTGGTTGCAAATTTGCTTCATTGATAATCTATAATCTATCAAATCAATATAGTTTTGAGAATGTTAATTTTTGTTTATAAATTTTTGTGTCTGTTGTTCCGCAATATCCAATTTACCTACTTGGTACTTGTAATGAGTATTTGAGATCTCATTTGATTCTCGAACTGAGCTCGCTCGTAGTGGTGTGTAGAGTTCCTTGTTGATGTTTGTTCGGTTCTATTTTCGTTCTCTGTGTGTTTCTATTCAGTGATCGATATATGTGAGGGGTGGATGTTGTTGTGTATGATTGGTGTTCAATATTTGTGTGGGTGTGGTAATTTGTTGGCAATTATGGAAGAAAGAGCTATCTACTCAAGTTATCTATTCCGATATACATATACTTGGAATTCTTAGAAATCAGTGGCATGGAAAGACCGTAAATTGGTTAAAAATCCTTAATTGCCCCACACGTGTTCTTCAGCTGTCGAAAAATCCCCGGTAATGGTCACTGTTGACTGCTAACAATAAACTTGAGAACAAAAGGCTGTATTGGTTCCTGAATCGCTTCGCTGATGTAATTTCCCTGTTCATAATATTTCTCCTTCTATAAGAATTGCGTTCGCTGTATGCAAGTAGCAACACGTTGCATAAACTTGTCTGTTCTAAACGTTACCAAAAGTTTAAAAAAAACATTTAATAAAAAATAATTCGTATAACATATTTTTATTTTGATGTATATGTATTCTGTCAGTTATATGAAATGTGAGATAATCACTTATTTATTATATTTTGCTATTTGGACGCAATGTGAAGGCTTAAATTTAAAAATGTTACCACGTGTCGCTCGTGAAGAATGCACGATGGCCCCCTTGGAGTCAGGTACAATTCACGTGGCCGGCAATGTGTTCAGAACTGAGTATAATAAATTTCTCATAATGGGTGAAATTGGACCTTGCAATTCGCTGGCCGTGTCACAGCCGTACATTGCGCCTTTCGAGCGATAAAGAAGGTACAGATTGGCCGAACTGACGATTCTTCGCGCGCATGCCTCGATGGAAGGCACGGGACCGGTACATACGTGTAATAAAATGCCAACGAAACGGAACAACCGTCGGTTATCCACCGAAATCGTTTCATCAATCATCCCCTTGTATCTACGCTCGATCGTCCTCGTAATCTCTGACGGAATTTCACACATCATTCATTATGTTAAACTTCTGGCGGTATCGATTCACTCCCGACGGGATCAAGTAAGAGCAAACACGAAAGTGCTCCGCGAGAGTAAGCTGGAATTTCGTTTCCGATTGGATTTGTACGAGTTGTGAATCAGTTTCTTGCATTATTCACGATATTGATCCATCGACCGTTGGTCGCTTCTTTTTATTTTAACAGAAGCTGGCGCATGCAACGATTCTGCCTATCCAAAAGTGATTCAAGGAGAGAATTTATTCGTGCGTTTAACTGTTTGGCCTGTACAATGTTTGAGCTTTTCATTCCCCGAATTATACATCGAGTCCCATAGAGGGTTTCGACGGATCTTTTATTGTTCCTGAAACGAATCGTAGGGTTGAAGCGACTTTTGTATGTAATTGGGTGGTATGTGCTTTCAGGATCACTGACAATTAGAATTGCGCTAGTTCTTCTGGTGAAACTTTATTGATCAAAGTATCGATTTACGGACGCTGTATACATATACAAGGATGTATCATATTATAGCAAACAATTTCAAACATTTATTATGTCTAAATAATGTATAATATATTGATAAGTTCTAACTGTTCGATCGAAATTTTTGTTGGCTAATCTAACATGATTCAAGGAAAGCTTTAAGTTGATTGTCCCAAATTCAATCAACAAATATTCTTTCTTCGTCTTAATAGAATTAATCAGTCGTTTCTTAACCGTTTATGCGATTGTATTGCAGCAGAAGGACACCACTTTGAACATCGTTTTAATTAAGGTAAATAATATTTTCTTAAAGTTTCTTTGGTTTATTTAAGATTTTTGCCGAATTCGTCTCAGTATCCGCTAAAAGATAGGCGTAAAACAATTATTGGCTTATCTAAAGAAAATTAAAGGAGCCCTTGAAAACTCTCGAAAAAACGGTTGACAACAAATTTAGTACAGTTATCTTAAAGCTGTACTTGAATCATGTTATATTAGCTAAAGAAAATTTCGATCGAACAGCTAGCAGTTGAATAATCTAAGCTGCTCACGTTTCCTTGTCCACCTTTTATAAAAAAATATTGTATTTTGACTTATAATCGAGTAATGGCGTGTATTATTTCTAACATATACTGTACTGAGCTAATAAAATTAAGAACAGTAGTAACATTGAAACATTCAACACAGTTATATGGGAATTAATGTCTCATAAGAACAACATTGAATTAAATGTAAGATAGAGTGATCTAAAAAAACATACGAATTGAATTATTAAATTTGACAACACTTAGCATATTATTTGGACACTCTTACTTCTGGTTGCCAATTATTTCAAGTTTTACAATATTTTTCAGTGTGAGTAAAATTCTTCATCGTGGGTATCATAGGCATCAATTTTTAATAATATTTGTATTAGATATTAAATAACCTTTATCTTGATTACATAATGGTTTTACAAAGAAAGTAAGAAATAAAAGAGAATAGAAAAATAAAATAAAACTTCAAAGATAAAAAGGTGTATTAAGTTGCTTAACAATTTGAAGGTATTTTAAGGATCAATTTAAAAGTCAGCACAATGTATGTAATTGCATGTAATATAAGAGAAAATGGGCCCATTAAAATATACGAATCGGTGGGTTACATTATTTTTCAGTTTATTTTCTTACGTTAGATGTAGATTACATATTTTATGATTCTGTTTCAAAAAATACAATAAAATAGAAACATTAGTCGATTATATTTCATTTTCATTACACTTTTAATTTAATAAAATTCCTTAAAATAGAAATAAAATTCTGAGGTTCCAAGTCGTTTAATGATAATCTATGGGAAACCAATAAACTTATTGTGCCGGGTGATATTGAAATTTTCTTCACGAACTGTACAAGGTCAGTTATAAACTGCAGTAAAACGAAACAGGAGGCAAATCTACGCGCAGAATCGAACCAAAAGATACCAAATTTTAGTCGAGTGGTGCTTCGTTTTCAGGAAATGTGAATATTCATAGGATGCACGGGCTTTTGAATACGATTGGATAATGCGTTCATCTATTACTCACCACTGTTACTTGTAATAAAAGTTAATGTATTTTTTTATCGATTCAGTATACTCGCCTATGTTAATCTGCATCAAATTATTGCAACGTATGCTGCACCTTACATAATTAAGAATGGAACACTGCGATGATATTCATATACATTCTCAATTGATTTTGAAAATCGATTTTTTAAAACTACAGTTGCACATAAAAAATTTATATTTTACATTTTCAATTAATTATAGCTGAACTGAATTGTATGTATTTATAATAACATATACAACGCTTTAAAATTCGGAATTTAGAATCTGATGGAATCCTTGATGGAATAAATAAATTTTTGTGAACAAAATTTTTATAAATTAGTTCATGTAAATCAATATTTGTATCAACATCTGTAGTCTGGCTTTACTTTCAGTTTGGGTGTGTCTTGAATTGTGACCCAGCTCACATATCAGTTCCACAGAAATGTACACATAGACACTTTTGAAGACAAAATATTAAGTATTTAAAATTAAGACGGTGAAACGATGAAAAATTTAAGACCATTCAGTTCTGTCTTCCATTTACTTTTGGATTACCACGCGCTATTTTTATGAAGTTTACGTGAAATTTCCACAGCAATTACATAACAGAAACGCAAGACCATTTATAGATACAGTAAATTCTACTTCCTAATAGGATTTCTATGAATATTAAATTCTGACTTACCAATAAAGGTTAGAGTTGCTGAAAACGTCGCAGTTTCCGCCATTTTGGTCTTCAAGTGAATCACACGACACGTGTGTATGAAGAACGTACATTTATTATGGAAATTGTCGTTTACTGTACAGTGAGATTTACTGTTAATTAAATTGTTCAACATTTTTTAAAATATTCCATAACAAGATGGAAACACATACATTTCTTCCTAGCAGTAGAAACAAACATTGAAACCCGCCCTTGCATGGTTGTACTTTAACCAGTATTGTAACAATGGTTATACGATATGTTGTATCTTAGTTATCTCTTAACAATCGAAATTCCCTCCTCCCGGGAGAAACGAGCTAAACTAAACTAAACTATTTCCTAAGAAAATAATGTATAACATAAATAGATGTTGGCTAATTTAATTGTATTAAATTCGGAACGGATTAGTTTTAGCAGTATTAAAAACTCACTTGTTAATATTTAATGATTTTCATATTGATTAAAAATATGTGAAATATACATTGTAAAAAAGTACAAGAAATTATTTGTCAGAGCCGCGCATTATTGAAATGAACTTTTATTTATGTAGATTGTGTTTTACTTATTTGTTTCATTCTTTTATCATAGTTCATATCATTCGAATAATAAAGTATTTACGAAGTAGATCATTTCCGCATTTATTGCTTTATTTGAAATTTATGTGTGTATTCATTATCTGGCTTCTCGAGGAAAATAAAAATATTTTTGTGTTACGAGTAGAGACTCATTTATTAACGGTAGGTTTCACTATTATCTTCTTACGTTATGTCCAGGTTTACTGATTGCGTTTATTCATTTTCACAATAACAGATTTATTGTTTGAAATAATAAAATAACACTGGGCAATATGAGTAAATTGGAAATAATTATTCATTACAGTAGATTTCAAATGGACGGTATACAGAGACAACATTTTTCATTTTATTAATTTTATTTGTCTTTGTTGATCTGTTTATCATATAAAAAAAATTAATTGAATCGTTAAGTATTTAATTTAAAGCAGAGCTAAATACTTCTGAAATAATCTTTTATTAATAGAATTATACAAACGAAAGTTTGTATATTATTTCTTATTCAGGTTGTTTTGTTAACTTTGTTATTTGAAAGTGAAGAATGTTTACGCTAATATTGGTGTTTGTAAACTAATTACCAGAAACGGGAATTAAACAGAAATTTATTTACTTCTTTAAGGATTCCGTCAGGAGTTTTCTCCGAGTGAAATATACATATACTTCCGTACACTTTGTTAAACTCTTTAGTGTACATTTGAAAAAATGAATACTTTTCGCATTAATCACATGAAAATGTTTGTAAAAAAGTAAATACTCAGCAATTAAATTATTTAATAGTAATTTATTTATGACACGGCATTTTGAAATTTGTTTACATAGGCATTTATTTCCACTAAATTCAATTACTATTTTCATCTATGTCAGTGTTCATTAACTTTGTTGAACTTCATAAAGCGCGTTTTTTTTTTTAAACTCGTCAAAGAAGAATCACGTTTTTTTATTCGTCGAAATCATTAATTGAACACACGTACATGGGAATAAAAAGTAACAAAATATTTCATCGAAAACGTTAATTTTACTTCTTCACGTTATATACGTAAAATGTAGTCACAATAACTGCAATGGTTCTAAGGACAATAAAAGCTTAAAAATACTACCTTACCCTGTAATAGTACCATAATGAATAAACCTGATTATCGAAATAATAACAGTCATAAATAAAATAAAACTTTCGTAAAGCCGTTCTCCCGACGTTTGCATTTATCGATCGGTGTATGGGAACAATCATAATACTTTAGGTTTTTGAAAAGTTAGAAGAATTAATACAAATTAGGTTGAATTATACAAATTGTAAAATAATAAGTCTTCTTTTATACAATCGTAATTTTCCTCAGATTATTTTTCATTACCCATATCCATTGGAGTATGTATATTAATGGTAACATGAAATTCTACCCTGCTCGACTTAACTCGAGCGTGCACACTTCTGCCAGTATCATTTGCTCGAGTTAAGTCGAGCGTGAGCGTCAAAGGGTTAATAGCCACGTTAGGCATCATATGAGTCTCGATGAGTATACGCAGGCACAGGTAATATTAATATCTTCTCCATTTTTACGTATCAAGACAGTTCCCAGGCACGGCAAGGCAAGCTTCGCGCCAGGTTATCGAAAGGGGAATACTAATGAAAATATCAAGACAATTATTAAAACTCGCTCGAAGCGTTCCTCATAAACCTGATCATAAACTAGCGATGCGTATCCCATATAATTAACCACATTTCCTGACATCGCCACCGTCGGCCAAGTTTGCTCGTTTAGACCGCCAAATCGCGCGCCTTCCCACGAAAATTAATCGCGTCGAGAAATTCCGCAATTTGGTCGCGGCTCGAACCGAAAACAAATGGTTCAAAAATTATGCCCCTTAACTAAAGCTGTGTTTTAGATTCGGGATATAGCCAATAAAACGTATCGTTTTATCGTTCACTGATTTCACGGGGTAGAAATTAAGTTTCCCGGGGAATGGCATAGCTGTAAAGTTTGTGATCCATGATGATTGGGGCGATCTTTTTTTCGAACGTAAAAAGGAAAAAGGTATTGCGTTCTCGCACGTGAAACATCCGATTTCACTGGTCGATTGTGTAATTACACTTTTACGAATGAAAATCACCGACGAACTTCATTATTCACATGTAAAACTGTGCAGTCTATTATTTACGATGTACTATTAAATTTCAGAATAAAATTGCTAAAAGGATATTCAAACCCAATTGTATCAGCGGATTTATAGAGTCTAAGTAAAACATTAATTATGTGTAAATTAGAGTTAGTTTCAAACTTGAAAACTTTTTTTCACGACACTCAGATTTCATATGATTATGTTGTAATTGTATAAGTTTACCGTTGAAAAGGTGCAGATTCAGGTAAAACGTACATTGACCAATGAAGTTAGGTGAAAAGTTTATTAAAAAAGTAACTGTTTCTCAGCAATTCATCTAGTGTTATATATTCATTAAAATTGAGCAACGTGTATTCGATGAATTTAAAAAAAAAAAGAGGCTACAAAAACCAGAGTTATTGACAGCAAAAGTATTCGACACATTTTGATCTGTCACACCGAAACCCATTAAGCTCGAAGATATTTTCGATACAGAACAATTGACACGCGATGACCATTTTTCATTTGATATTGGCTGCCCGTTACGGTGCCGCCATTAAAGTATATCATTCAAGTTTCTCTGCAGACAACCAGCTGGAAAATATCGATGAATATAGAGAACCCTCTAGCGGCACTTCATTTCTACATCTATTGAGAAACAACGATTCTCAAAGAGATTAATTGTGTGTACCTATTCATAGATGACTAAATGGAACTCATAGGATAACCATACCACCAAATAATTGCTAATTTCAATTGTTCGTGTTACTTTGTATAGACGAATCGTTGCTCAATTAATTTGAAAGTTCAATCGTTGAGGTACATTCATTGACGTTTCCTTTAAATAACTGAATTAGAACATGAAATGAGTAAAACGTTTGTCACAAAATAACAGAAAATTGTTATATCGATCAAGGGGTATTTTTAATATTTTTACCGAAACTTGAACAGAATTGATATTCAAAGCTTGATATATGATTCGGTAGACATTTTTGAATATTTAATATACTACGTCGGCCAATGAAACAATTATTCGACGTTTGATAATTTTAATTAAACACCTTGGTACCTGGGAGAATATTAAATATATGAAGCTACGAATCGCTCCAATTACCAAGATGATACCTTTTTAAAAATCTTCACAATTTGAAACATAAGTTCACACTTTCTAGTTTTTTAATATTAAACACTCGATGGTTAAAGAAATATACAATCTCACGCACTTAATTAAGGAAAAACTGTTGAAAACCACTCTTTCAATTTAAACTTAGAAAAACCCGATTTTTATTTTTCACTGTTGATCAAATTACTGAAAAACTACCATATTACTGTATATCGGCGCTCGTTGGTGAATTTATTTGGTACTTGAAATCTATATTTCTTTTTAATTACCAACAGCCTATTGTCTATACATATACATGACACGATTTAATTGGTTTACAGTAGTAACACTAAACGGTTAACGCGACTCAAGTAGTAAAGAAGAATAATTAGAAATAATAATTCAACGAACAATCCCATAATATCGTTCTCTCTGTTACTGTACTAATAAACCATGGTTGCAACGTAAAATACGTATATACCTAATAAACAAAAGATTTCAAACCGTTGCGTTGTCTCGTTAAAAATAATGTTGCTTTTATACATATCGGTGTTCCATCGAAAATCTTCCCTTTATTTTAGAATTAATTTCTTTTCAATCACCGAGAACTTTGTGTCGATACAAGTCTTATAACTTTTCTTTTTTATTTCATTGAACGTGTCGGCACTGAACGATTAATAACTCGTCGCGGGTAATAAAGATCGGTGGGGGAAAAGCAGCCAGCAAATATCGAAGCGCACGCGACGGATCCTGGCCGCTAACTGAATCCAAGACCACCAGTTCGTAGGGGTTCGGGCGAGAGCTCACCTCTCTAGCCTGACCAATCGTCAGCAAGCTATCTATCTTCCCTCCTTGTAGCGTTCTCGTGTTTACATAACGCCGAGCTTACCACCGACACCATAATAGTTTCCTTGAATCCTCCCCGATATGTAACAACGAAGATATCCATTATATCCACTAGTAAACATCGAAAAGTAGTAATGTAATGGGGGCATAAGAAAGAATACCCAATCTTTCGGATTTTATTTGACGAACTACTTTAAATATTAATAAGGATACGTGCACTGCCACGTGATTTTTTCACGTTTTGCCCTAGGGGCTACGACAGAATTTCCATTATTATAAGGTGACTACACTCATTTATAAAATGTTGAGTAATATGATTAAATAAGGCTATGCCTTTATCAATAGTGTGTTTATTTCGCTGGTGGTCACACGTGACCACCATGGCCCTAAAATACATTTAACTATTCGCGATAATATATTATATGTGACAATTTGCAAAATGTGTTATGAGAATAATGTTACGATTTTCAATACGAAAGCTGCGATAAATTGCACACGAAAGAATAAGGATGTATTGCAAACATTACGAATGGTCTGATCACTTTTGTTTTAAATTTTCAACATTGTACGCCGTAATAATTAATATTTGTAAAATATTATGTAGTAATAAACATTATTAATTGTTGAATAGCACACTTGTTATTTTACACTATTTTGTGGACGTTTACGTTGCTCAACATTTTCCGGTCGACGACATTTACCTTATTTTAATCGTTCTAAAATATTTAGCAACTACGGTCGTCGGTGACCACCGTGACAGTCAACGGGTTTAGATATCTGCTTCTAAATTTAGAAACCGATTGAAATTCTTCAATCTTTTAAACCAATATGTTTATAAAATATTCATGACCCGGTTTGAGTTCCGATATTTAAGGTTCGATAAATCGACGCTTCCTATAATTGACATTCGAGTAATTAATGTATGAGGGTCATCGAATAAATGAAGAGGCAAACTATTGTTGTAATATGATTTATTCGACGAATCTAATAAGTTACCTATTTATCGACAAATCCCCTGCTACAATTACGCACTTGTCTCGTTGCTCTGCTCGCTTCTTTACGCCGGCAGCAGAGAATTCTTCGTCTTGTTGTTTGAGCCAGTTTGACACACCGGTTTTCACTTTTTTGTTGCAGCAAAACTTGATTCCACGTAATGATGTCTTGATTGGGGATGATTTTTGCCAACGCTTATATTAAAATTTTCAGCGATTTTTATACTGTAACTCGTCTGTTGCTTTGAATAAGTTCGTAAATGCGAGATTCCAGAGTCGAAGTTGAAATCTCAATTGGCCGTCACACGTTTTCTATCGGTAACATCTGTTTGGCCACTTTATACAACTTATACCGTATTGCTTAAACAATCTGTAGTAAATGTCAGATGACTTTACACCTTCAGGAACCACAAATTTGATCGCTGAACTCTATGCTTCCAACATGCATACTGAAATAATTGTCAAGCAACTGTTCTAAACTATTGACAAGGATGTCAACTTAGGATTCTGAAAGTATCATATTTCCTATTCAGGTACTATTTGAACTACAGCTTTTGTTTCTTTACATACTGAATGACACTCGTATCTTGATTATCAAAAGATAATTAATTAATAATTATCAAACATAGAACGAATGGGTGTCTAGCATCAAATTCTTTTGGTTTTATTTTAATTTGTTCAATTTCTGGTTGAATCGTTAGTTCTTTGTGTTAAATTAAATTCGTATTTCTACTTTCACACAACGGCTGTAATTTTCCGCAGTAATGGGCTTCCTAAACTTAAACGGTTTTTTTTATTACTTAAACGTTTTATTGTGAATTTTCTTGAAAGTTTTAAGTGCTGTATTCGTTGAGTAACCGACTTAAATCGAGCATGGTATAATCTCCGGTTGTAGAATAAGCTCTAGAAATGTTGTAGAAAGGCTCGGGTCTTTTATTTGGTGTAGAAGTACCTATTCATATTTCTTTCTACAAGAAAGAAGAGTAGATCTTACCGCTTCGTCTCGGAAAACGAACCTGATCTTCTTTTATGTAGGCGGCTCGTAATACGAGAATAACTATCTGAACACGACTTCCGCGTAATTAAGGAAACAAAAGAAGCAACCGGCTTAATTTAGCGTAAATATTTTGAAGTGTCGGATGTTATGAAGGCCTTTGCTACATAATTTCCTGCACATTTCGCTTCAGACATCTTAAACTGAAGAGATTTATAATTTTTTAAAGTTATTGAGAGAATATATTGGAACGTAAGATAGAATGAATTGAGATTTTCTTTTCACCTTCTTGGCATTTTTCTGGTAGGTAGGTACGAAGCATGTGCTTGTTATTGGACTTCTGGAAATTTTGTAACAAGAGTCAATTATAGTGATGATAGTGACAAAAGCTGTTATATTAAGTGACTGTAAAAGTTTTGATGGGTTTTGTTCTAAAAGAGTAAACTAATAATAGTTTTAATTATAATATAATAATAATTTAATGAAATACATAATAATTCCTTTATAACGTAACGTATTTTTAATAGATATATTTATTCTAATAAAGAAATTTTTGGAATATTATAATTATTGATTTTATATAATTAAATTATATTTATAAATTTACAGTATAGCACAGAGTAGGATTGACGTAACAGCTTCTCCAAACAGATCACAAATGTTTTTTTCAGTGTTTGTAACGTTTGTTCTTCTTTGCTTCCAAATACCATTTCAAGAGGCCAATTCAATTTTATTTTAAACGATAAACCACACTCAATCACGTCCATTTTTGTTTTAAAGACCAATTCACAGTGTTACATTGATATGGACGCATAATGCATTGACATAATTATTTCCTGAAAACCATGATGATAATATTATCAGCAGAAAATCCATCAAAACTTTTGCATTGACATAATTTATCATCAACGGATAATACAGTATTATTACGGTTACAGTAATATTACGGATATACTATATTGCAATTGATCTCTTATACTACTGATTGTGAGTTAATTACCTTACATTTGTATTTATAGAATTGAAATGATAATTTTTCGTTTCTGAGTTAAAAATACATTTGTTATTTCCCTAAAGTAATTGTACGTTAACATCATTTAAAAAAGAAACTACTCAAGGAACTAATTTTTACATAAGTATAAATATTTTAATGGTGTAGAAGAACTGAAACGACAACAAAATACGTACATGACAAACATAATGTCTAACTATACATACGGTGGTCATAATAACATAATATTTTCATATTAAAGATCGATCTCGAACGCGTGGAAAGGAAACTTCACTATATGTCGGAACGTTGCATGCCCAGTTTACGGTTGTTTCGTCGTTTGCTGCTCAAGCGTGAAACAGGATTTCCTCGTAACCATGATTTCGAAATAGACGGAACACATCTGTTGAACTAGTACCGATCAATTCAGTTGATTGATTTTTTAATACTATTAGGTTGTACCACATGAAATTGCCAATATTGGAATAGATGAGAATCAACCGTGATCAGTGAATATGATTTATACCCTTTATTGTGTTAGTTAAAAGATACAACGTTACTGCGCTTCTCTATTTCTATTAATTATTAGATTCGTATTGTGATTATGTAACTATTCGACGTTAAACAATATGGTATTAAAGGAATAGTTTCGAATAATTTACTAGCATGAATTTAAATTAGGTCATGGCAAAGTTGGCTGAATTAAATTATGAAGTCTGCCGTTAGTCACGACATTCGCCAGATGTTTCTCCAACAAAAGATCACTTTCTGTGTTATCGGGAGCTCCTTCTAAGAAACGAAATATTCTCTGATCGAGAGTCGGTGGTCGTAGGGCTTTGAAGGATTCATACAATCTGAAAATGCCAATTTTTATAAAAGTGAAATGTATGAGATAATATCTCGTTTGGAAGAAGCTATTAATCGCCACGATGCATATTCCAATTGAATAAAAATTATTTTGTTGAAAAACAAGCGTTTCTGTTGCGATCTATTAAACGGCAATTTCACACGATACAACCTAATACAGTAGACTCGCGTTAAAGTAGCGGTGCGAGGCTCTCGAGGCGGGTTTTTCCTGGAAACGTTACTTCAACGTGAGCCAATGGGCACGCAGGATTTTGTGGCAGTTCGGTCGATCCACAAATTGGATCAGAACTTTGGGTACAGATGGCGACCGATAGTGGGGTACACGCATATGTGTGAGTGATGCGTGTGAGCTGGGGCGTTCCTACCGCTACTTTAACGCGAGTCTACCGTAGATACTTTTTACTAGCCGAAATTCAGATGCTTAACCCATATCCATTGTTTTACAAGTTCCACTACTTCAACCCTCGTGTTCCGTTCCGATCAATTTGATCCGAAACCGAGGCTTGGTCTTTAATTACGTTTATTATTATAGAAACTTGTAAATTACTTTGATGTTATATTAGAATCTAGCGATAGGTGAACATATTTCCTCTATTTGATATTAACTTTGGTTCAATTTAATTTAAGGAGTAGTAAAGGAACAGAGTTTAGAAAACTGTGCAAGGCTCAATGAGAAAGTAGTACACATCGTTGCATGATTACCATATAATGAGATTACAATCCAATCATTATGTTCCCTCATAATTGGTTTACAGATTTTATACATTTTCAGTAGGCAGGATTGTCTAACCATCAATATACATACTACGAAGTTTGATGAAGTTTGATAAGGTTTCTATTGAAATTGAAAACTGATAGAACGCTAAATTAAGTAATTAAATCTCTCTAACTCCAATTTCTACGAATGAATCCATACGAATCAATAGTTATATGAAAATCCGCAGTCTAATTGCAATACAGGGTGAACCACGAATCGTGATCAGTAGAGATTACTCTGTTATTAGCAATTCGATCGAAAATGTTTATTTCACAAAGAATTGTGGAAGCATGCTCAGCTATCAGTGCCGAGGTCACAGAAAGTGCTAAACACTCTTTTATTCGCTGTCTACGCGAGTGCATTGCAGCTGATGGACACCATTTTGAACATCGTTTAAATTAAGGTAAAAGATATGTTATGATACTTACCGAATTCGTCTTGAAATCCTCTAATAGATAGGCGTAAAAAAATTATAGATGTATTTGCAAAAAATTGAAGGTGACCTTGAAAAATCATGAAAAAAAGAAGTTGACAAAAAATTTGCTGTAAACACGTTATAGCTCTCTTGAAACCATGCTATACCTGATAAAAATATTTTTGATCGAACTGCTAATAACAGAGTAATCTCTACTGATCACGATTTGTCGTTCACCCTATACAATACATATGTATACAATACTGATAGTAAATTTTTTTAATTAAAAGAGGCTACCCATTTAAAATTGAAGTGGCAATATTTCGTCAGTTTTTAATTTCTTGAACTGAATTTAGGTTTATTTTTCAGTAAATTCAGAAATAGTTAGTACAACAAATACCTTGCACTCTTTGTTTCTGTCTCGGACAGTGTTTTATTTCAGCTCTATATTCTTCGACTTTGTCTTTCGGCTTGTTAAAAATCAAATCCAAGAACCAAACAGTAATTATGTTTCTAAACAAAAATTTGTTTGGATACCAACAACGCCAATAGACGCAACACAAAAGACCTCCATATTAATACCTCTTATCGTTAGATTTTCAGAAATAATTCATGAAAAAGATTAATTTGTCGGTCGCAGATATCACAGCTTTTATTAAATGAAAGTCTGTTCCTCCATTGACTAACAGTATGAGAGTAAAAACACAGTTTCTCCTAAAGTTTCAAAGTACAAAGCAGTCGGTTATAGCATAGGTATCCGCTGGCAATATCAACACGCGAGGGTGCTCCACGCAGCTCTAGATCGAAATGAATTCCGGAACGCAATATTTTTCTATAAGCTGTTTTCTCGTGTGCATATATATGTATATATACCTATGTATATTACTACTCAACGCAACTTCAAACGTTTGGTGGACCTATATGTATACTCAAGTTCAAAATATTTTCGATCCTTTCCTCTACTCATTGATTATTCAATTTTTATTCTCGTAAATGTAACAAGCACGGACACACTTTTTGTTCGAATGATCTATAAATAAACTGTGTCCACGAGTTGCATTCAGACGCATAAACAATCATGATCGAATAATTATTTGGATAAGTGTTTTACCAATTAACACTTTCGCGCTCATTATGAAATGATGACTGTAATTTCTTTCATAGTTACACACATATAATACAAAAAAGATAACAAACGTTTCTTTTCCAAAATGTATACTTATTCGAAGAATCGCCTGCATAACAACAATAATTAATTCTGGCTGATTGTACAGTTCACAAGAAGAAATACAGACACTTTTAAGTTCGAGTATACGTAGAGATACATTACTGAAGTCACCTGCGGAGGAAAAGTTCATGTGAAATGCGAATAGTAAAATAACAGTTTTCTTTACAATTCTAATTTGAGTATTCATTATAGCTTTTTATATTTTATTTTTTATTAGCTACTATGTATTTGTAAGATGAATTTATTTATCTCCGAAGTATTCATATTCTGCGTCTCTTTGCATTCACTTGTACTTCATATAATTCTGAATTTCAGAAATTTGAAAACGGCAATGGTCTGGGATCCTGTTTCTGCTGACACTTTAACTATGTCGGTACCAAAACTGGTACAGATCCTATTTTTTTATGTAGTAGTAACAGTCAACGGCATTCAAAAAAATGGTGCATACAATACCAGATAAAATTATAACAACTTGACTGTCATACTTCTTTGAAAATCAATTACTATAGCATTTCCTGTATTAATTAATGAGAAATGCGGATGTTATTATCATTATTAATATTTAAGACATTAATGTTTCAGGAAATCCACACTCTTCGTTAATTAATATATAGAAAACGCTGAAGAAATTAATCTTCAAAGAATTATTGTGCTGAAATTGTTACAGTTTTGTCAGATACTTGGTGTTTCGAATAACAGGTAACTTGCTATTTTCTTTTGCTTACATTATATTTGCCATTTCACAAAAACTGCATTTTTATATTTTCAATTGTAGTTCAATAATTCAAGTATTAACAATCATGAAATTGTGTGTTTTCGTTTTTCTGAAATATAATTTATATAAGATTTATTTCCTGTACATTGAAAACTTCTTAATATCACGTGACTCAACTTTATAATTGGATCGAAAATTTTTGGAAACACGTTTCCAGACAAAAACTAGAAATTAAAATGCATGTTACAAGTTTTACAAAAGGAAAACGAGTATCAAAAATTAGGAAGTCTAAAAATTTTACATTTCACAGAATTTTGACAATTTAAATAAAATCAATACAGTGAATGTAATTAGAAAAAAATTATTTCAATTAAATTTTTTATGTTTTCATACATATTTCTCCAAGTTGTCGAGATTTTATGCCACAACCAGAAGATATATCCATTTAAAGCAAAAATACATTATTATAGGATATTATATTTTGTATTCATTGCATATAAAATTGAATAGAACGTGTTCTGTGATTTATGCTTCATTTCATGAAATATAATTGCATTTTATTCCGTAGCTCTAATTGAAAGCAACGTATCGCGTGCTTCGTTGAACAGCTATCGATAAATCAATTTAAAAATCTTGCTTTCAATTATGGCTGGTGCCTGAGCTAGAAAACTCTGCTTGTAAAACCATCCAATCGCACTATATGTTCACTTTATTAAAATGGTGACAGAATGTAATTACAAATTATAAATGTTTATAGGTGCAAAATACCATGTATGTATTTGCTAATTATGAACGAGGAGTTTAAATACAAATTTAAAAATTCTTCAATCAGTTTTCTATTGTATTTTTAGCGTAATCAATTCTTTCGCGAGGAAATAGAGAACATTTTAATAACTGTTGTTTTTATTTAGTCTATAAAAATAGGAGCACAATGATAAGACATCGTGAAAATTAGTTAAATATTTATTACATTTTAGGGAAACGTTACTAAATGGTTAAAATAACGTTCAGAAACCTACGTACGGCAATGCTTGAAAAATTCTTGAGGTATGATATTTTCACCGCTTGAATGAAGTTTTCTAAAATTTAGTAACTTAATTTTTTGTCAAAAGGTAGTTTGCTTCTTTGCCATTTTCCACTAGACTATTTTTAACAAAACTTTTAATAAACATTTTAATACTGCAAATGCTAAATTTGGTAAAAAATAATTTCAAGATATCACAAAAAATTACCTATATTAAATATAATTATTGTTTATTTCATATTTATTTCAAATCAACTTTCTATTTTGTTTACAAGATGGTCGGTAACTGGTGGTACAACCAGAAAGGAGGTGATTCTACATAAAAAAATTTGCCGAAAGTGTGGAGTAAAATTTTTTTCGTATGACGCTTTGTTTTTGAGAAAATCGGTTTTGAAAATTAATCTGAAATGCGTATATTCGTCATAGAAGTAAGTAGAAACGGAATGCCATGAACAGACGCGCTAGCCAAATCTTATTTAGTGTTTCTGATATCATGATACTTTTCATTTCTCGAGAAAAGAAATTTTATTCTGTATTTCTCAAGAATTCTCGAGGAATTCATTGATAACAGTATATGTATATCCTTAAATTCCATCCGATTTTGTTGCAAGTAGATATTTAAAAGCCGAGCCTCTGCTTAGTTTCTGTTTATTTTGTTTTGATTGGTTCCAGAAGGGTAGCCCACGAGTAGTGGGTATAACGCTGTTGTTTGTGTCGCATTCATCAAGGAATCACTGTATATTGAAAAATGTATCTGTTAAAATTTGAATCTTGCATGATTCTTTTTCTGCTAACTTCGTAATATCGATGCTGTTGATGTCTATAATCAAAAGTTACTCTAATCTTCTGTTATACGTTATAAATATTACAGGATATTTCTCGACAAATTTCTCGAGAAGTTACACAATTACTCAAAAAATGAGAAATCAAAAAATTCTTGAAAAAAAATATACTAATCCTATTCAATTGCACGCGTAGCCAACAGATTTTCAGAGTTGTCTTTCCTCGAAAACGGAATCTCAAATGTAAAAATTTTATTCTACATTTCCGTCTTATTTTTTTACGTAGAATCACTCCCTTTTCGGCTGTATCGCCAGTTACCGACCACCCTGTATAACACTATAAATAAGTTTCACTTTCGAAAACCCAGCTGTCACATAAATCTATGATTGTAAGGCGAAAACATAAGTCACATGGTTTTATTTTCAAAATATGGCCGCTTAAAGTTCTGAACACCAATTCTTCTTGTGTCCTTGTTACAATATAGATGTATGCATTCCTCAGTTTTGCGTAATATTTTCTTTTGATTCAATTATCGTAATAATAATTTACGATACCTTTAGGGAGAATAACCTTCCTAAAAATTGATTTAGAAGGGAAAAAGATCTAAATGGAAATCTTCATGAGAAATTAAATCTGCTTTATGAAGGCCCTTTAGATATCTCAGACGAAAAAAAAGGATTTATTGCGTACGCTATCTTTTACTGATCCGAATGTACGATCAGCGTGTCGACAGTATAAGGTATAAGAAACGGTGATCCTGACATAGATTTCTGAAAAAACGATCAAGATAGCGTCAGTGAGGAATTAAAGCTTAAGAAATTAGAAATGGAATTGACATAAAAAGGAAAGTTATATACAGTTTATATTTCTATTTAATTTAATCAAATTTCATTCGATTACAAGAAACATATTCTTTAACACAGAAAATAAAACAATAAAGTAGGATAAAATGATGGAAGCGGAGAAGCAGAAATGTTGATGTACAATCTAAATTCGTCCATTTTGTAGTAAACACATGGAACGTATTTAGAAAGAAATATTGTTATAAGGATGTAAGAACTTCACAGAAAATAAAAAATGTACGTTCTAGGAAAAACGCTTTCTATGGAGGGTCGAAACTGTCGCCACAGTTTAATATTTAACGAATGTTCAAGAGACAAAGCAAGGAACAATATTCAAAACAGACGCTATGTTTTTTCAATTTTATCAGTGCATAGTCAATGAATCAAGGTTCGTTTTCTTTTATTGAAGCTGGCACATATCGAACTGTTCGAGACGAAGGTATATTATCGATTTCGATTTCAAGACACGCGTGCGATTTCCCCTTCAGAATCGGACAACCATAAGACACATGCCAATTTCCTGAAAACCGATAGCTTGGCTAGAAATGCTCGAGTCAAAAGAGCAAAGGTCCAGTGTGCGATCGATACCATCGATGTTTTTTTTTTGTATGAATCTATTATACTTTAACTGCATTATATACTATTGACATTGACATTACTAGTTGACATCTGCAAAAAATGTCCGGATGCATGAGAAAACAACTCATAGATTCTGCACCATGATAACCCATTGGTACTATCAAAAACTCGACTAATATCAGCCCGGAAGCACTGTATTCCCTTGGCCAAGTACCGCGAAAATTTTTCCTATTTCCCTGACCGAAACTTTTACAACGGGGGCGCCGTTTTGAGTTAATTCAGGCGACACAACAGAAATCTCTAAATAAGCTAAAAGTTATTTCAGAAATAAGCCCCAGCGATGCTACGAACATTGGCAAACCTGTTGGCATAAGTGTATTAAAAATAATGGGGATTATTTTGAAAGCGACTAAATACATATTACTGAATAAATGAATAATTTATATTTTACTTGTTTTGTTTTGGAACTTTGTAAACAGTGTAGTATGATAGTAGTCAGTATTCGCAAGTATGGGTGCTGACAAATTTTTAAATTCAATTTTCTTGTAAACAAAGCTTCAAATGACACAATTTCATTGTACATTTTAAATTTCTTTTCGTACGTAAAATGACCCATTTCTGGATCGGGCGGCCATCGATCATGTATACTGACAGATTATAGTACATATTTAACAAAAATACTTTGCTTAATCTCGCCCATTACACCTCCCAACTGATTCTGCAGAATTATATAATATGTATAACTATGTGTCATTTTGCCTAGCTGATAAAAATATGTAATAATAATATAAGCCGAGGCTTACTGAAATATTTATTTATGTTTTTTCTCGGATCTCTGGTCTTATAAAAAAATTTACTTCCATTCCTTCTTAAATTTAAATAAATTCCTGTAACTTCATTTGTAAATTTATTCGAAAATTTGAAGAAAAAATCTCACAGCTTCAATTTTACTTGAACTTTCATACATAGGAATAAATTTCTATTTGAACGGAAGTATGTTCGGAAACAGACTTTCCTTACCTGCACTTTTCCGTAATAATACGACAGGACTCGAATGCCCAACGAATTCTCAAGAAATATTGTAATTTTGTGAGACAGATGAGTAAATATTTTTTTGTTTCAGTACGAGAAATAGAGAAATACGTACATTTTCCTTTCTTCTTACATTTCGTAGCAATAGGTATACATACATTTCCGTCCTTCCCAGATATTGTGTTAGTCAACCGAGAAACTGAAATAAATTTCTTTGGAATTTCTGAAAGCTTCGAAGTCCAAACCCACTTTAAAGATAAAAATCGATTACCATTCAACTGTCTAAGTTTAATATGCTGAAGGTATTTATGGCTATACAGCCAGAGATGTGTTTTAACATAATAGCAAGAAGTGAACTTTTTACCATAAGAGTATTACTATCAGTGTGCATGAAATTTAACACGAAACTATCCGTGTTCACTGAATAAATAAAACATGTACCGAGTAACTTATTTTTAACCCTTTCGCTACGGCAGCCCCGTCTGCCGAAGTACCGTCACTGAACGGAAACTCGCGCCGGAGTTTAAGATTTAAGAAGTGATTAATCCAATATGTCAATAAAATCAACGGAAAATGTTCTGCCGATAACGAAAAGTGTTGCCATCGACTATAGATGGCACTTGTATATGTATACATCATTTCGATGCCGCATATATGCGGCGCTCGTACCCAGAAGTCGTGGCGTGGATGCCGCATATATGCGGCGCCCGTACCCACAGGTCGTCGAGTGGATGCCGCATATATGCGGCGCTCGGCGCGAAAGAGTTAAAAGTAACCTATAGATCACTCGAAATATTTAAGACTCCCACAGACCAACGCGAAATATTAACAGCGGTAGCAAATCTTTCACGGCGATAGATTCGCAACAGTTTAAAATGCATGGCATCCTATGAAACTGTTCACACCAATGCGAAAAGTTTCCGCAAAAATTTATCTATAAAAAATCTATCGCCGTGAAATATTCGCTGTCGCTGCTAGTATTTCGCGTTGGTTTGTGGGAGCCATTAATTGAATACTTTTTCGTCGTAAAAAATTTTATCCATGACAAATAATAATAATGTACACTTCACTTCGAAGTGTATGGCCGGGATTCATAGTCAGTACTTATTCTTAAGCATTTGCTTAAGAAAAAGTAGTGACTATGAATCCTGGCCTATGTGTCAAATTGATTACATAAAGTTACAAAAAGATATTACATTTCCATAGACACAAAGTCACATTTTAATTTCCCATTTGATTACAACTTAATCCCTTTGTCTCGCCCGCGAGTGTAAATGAGTTTTCATATTAATAAACCGGAATGTACTAATAAATCAAAAGAAATGTCTTATTCATTATGAAAATACTCCCTTAGAAAATGCACAAAAAACAGGGCTTTTATACGATAAATGACTATTCTCTTGGCATTCCAGAACCAGACAGAAAACTTCAATATAATCTACTTCCATGATAAACATTTTTTTCCTCTGAAGTTGATCATGAAAATAGGGATTTCACTTCACGATGAACTCGATAAAACATTAAGTACTTTCAACGCGAAGAAGCCTTCAAAACATTATTCAGTAGCTTCTACGTTCACGGCTCGCGAAACAACGAACAATCATTCCGTCATCGAGAAAGGGAAACAAAACATCGATTCCAAATAGGTACGATTGATCATTTTATTATTAGAATGTTGTAGAGGCGTTTCGGGCTTGATGAAATTACACGAAAAAGTGATAACCACCGTATATGTTCAAGCTTCAACAGAATTTCCTTCAAGGGATGAGCGACCTTCGACGCCGGAGAACACGATTCCGAACGAACCTTCGATCTCAGAGAATTTTTATGGTTGCACGTTCTATTCGTCGGTGAAAGAGAACGACGTTGAACATTGTGATCCGAGGTAACACAGTGGTTCCCTCGGGACTATAAACCCTTACTCTCACTATTTTAATTATTATTGATTGATTAGAAAAAGTGACACCGAACTGAAATGTACAGTGTGTTGCAGAATTATAGGTACAAACTGTAGAAATCATCTAGAATTAAGGAAAATTTAATCTAGTTGATGATTACTAGACCTTGTACTTTATGTATTTTTTTTTTTATTTAAACACAAAAAACTCAATGAGAGTTATATGGCTTTGTATGCGTATTAATATAGATTGTTAGATCACATATGCATGTACGATATTTAGGGATATCTGGGAATTGCGACAGACTAGGATATATGTGTATAAATTTGCAAGTTACATTTTTACTTAGAAAGTGATACACATGTCAAAACGCTGCCATGTTTGGCTGCCTAAGTAGTGATCTTATATTTAGTGGTAGGAACTATTAACATTTCTTAGTTTTTTAATTAAGTTCAGTCTTTGAGTGTCGAACGAGGGACATTTCAAAACTATATGGTTAAAATCTAACTTTTCATAGTTGCAGTTGCAGTTAGCTTTATTTACAATTGCACTTTATGTATTTGTAGCATCTATGTTTTTGGAAATTTAGTCTGTGAGATTGTTGTATACCTCATAAAGAAATGGCAACTGCTTATGAATTAATATATTTCTATGGTTATACGAGATGTCACTGTTTTAACGGTATAAAAAATAATTAAAAAGTATAGAATACAATTTTCTTATAAGAGGATTTATTTCTAAGGAAAACAAGTTTGGAAATTTATCGAGTATACGTAGTGTCAGATATGGCTGAAATTGTGTGTACCTATTACTCACTCTTTGTAGATCTAATTAATATTGACGATAATTACAGTCTGTTTATGTAATTAACGGTGTACATCAAATTGGTATAATACGAGCGATTTCATATCACTGGCAATGTAAGTAGGTTAAGCATCATTATAAGTGGAGATAATCAGAAGTGGATAGTTATACTAGCTAAATCATGGTTATATTTGTACAGTAGAACATCGGTTTATCGAACTGATTCGTAGACAAATCCGTTTGTATAAGCGGCTTTCCAGATAATCGACCCAGGCGAACTAAATTTCAATAAGCATCATGAAACGACTAGAAATGAAGTAATTTGGAAAGATGAATATTTATTGCTTGAAAGACCACAGTAAATAAATATTTGAACAGCATCTAACGATCGTTTTTTCAGTTCAGCCATTATTTTCTCCAATATAAATAAATGAAACAATATCATCTTCATTCACAATTTCATATTTTGGATGATCTTTCCGTGTTTTAAATCCACTTTACTGTATTGTCAATTAAAGCATTACACGATTTCATTTAAGCTCGTTTAAAAGTAGCAGGTATGTTTATCCGTGCTTCTTTTAAACTAATTCCTTCAGAAAGCATTCGTAACTCGTTCAGTGTTCCGATAACTCAGCCAAACACGAATATTGATCTGTAATATCTACTGGGCGATCCTTGTAGAGTTTCTCGTCCCAAACACGAATCCAGAAGTAGAATTGCTCTATCAGCTTCAGTTTTGGAAATACATGCATTTTTGTAAAAATGCACGATTTTGGACAAAAATGAGGTATGAGGTTGGACAGTATAATCGATATTTGGGATAATCGGCGTTTCCGATAATGGATATTCGGATGATCGACGTTCTACTGTGTAGGTATGGGCGATAATTTCCCACGATTAATCAGAAATGAAGCCTAACGAAAAATTTGATTTTGCATGCTTAACTCATGATTTTATGTACAATTATTTTGAATCTGTACCACCAGTTTGATGACACTTGGTATAATTAACATTATAAACATAATATGCACAGAATTGAAATTGTATTAATAATTACCACAATTTTTGCCACCATTCAGAATTCTGATTCTGTTTCATTAAGGGTTCTTTTTTGTTATTGGGTCAGTAATCAAAATTATTTTATTTTATTCTTTTATAGAAAATTCATTAAAACATGTCTAAAGTGTACATAAACTATTTGATTTGTAAAAATTTATTATGAATGAAATTATACAGTGTCTGATGGAAACTGCTTGATGTATGTAATTGTTACACCAAGTCTATTCAAGGAGAATAAAAGAAATGATTATTGTAGTTACACTGTAATTGCAATTCCATGAATAGATTAACTATTAACTATACTCGTCGAAAATATTAAGAAAGACTTATGAACGTAGAATATTTTAGATTGAAGGTATTAAAAGTTTTAAATAATACTTAGTCATCGTTTTGTTTATTTATCGTGATATGATCGTGAATCAATCAAGTGTAATAGTACCTTCCTATCGTTATACGACATCAATTTCAATTCAAAGAGTGATTAATGATATACAGCATGCCTGAGTTCTGTGACCAATTCTCAACATATTATATAAAAAGTTTCTTTACAGAAATTCTTTTAATAACTTCATCTTGCTCAGCGTGTACATAGCTGCTAATGAAATGTTAAAACAAAAATGTAATTTATTTCTTTTAAGTTTTTCTGTCATTTACACATACAAATCTGTGTGAAATGAAATGAAAGTTTTACGTAACCGTATCCAATTTAATCCTACTTTTTCATTGAATGAAATTTTCTGGAAATGTTTAATATTAGCTGTGCTCGTCGTTCAAAAGCAGACACTTTTGTAATGTAAACTTTTAGTCTGGCTGTACTAATTTTTTTAGTTTTCCTATTGAATACGCTTTTCACCCCCAATGTTGAAAAATATGTTTACCGTTCCAGTAACACGTTTTACTGATAAAAAAAGTACGTGTACAATATTTTAATGATAACTTTTTTTCAAATTTTCATCAGTGTCGATCATTTACCCTCCAGAATCTCCCCTTACTTGGGCAGCACTTTTCTAGAAATTAATAGTGCCAAAAGTACTGTTTCTTTTTTCTAAAAACAATTATAAATTTTTGTTAACATTTCTCACAGATTTGAACTGAAAACATTGACTGTCTCTAAACTATTGATCTTGTAAGCGTATCTTGAAATTTTTTCGGCTTATTTCGAAGAATAATGTGAACTAATACAATTTGTACTTTCAGTTTTGTAACACATTTTGTAGATATAATAAATGAAACACATCTATATGCCTATAGATAGCGAAATATCCCCGTTGGAGTTTCAGAAATTGTGCTGTTGTTATAGTTTCGCGAGTTTCTATCATTCGAGATAAATGGCTGCATATGATAGAACTGTCGAACCATAACATCGAGACAGGATCATTTTCCACACAGGACGGTTGGATTTTGCGAGGTCTGGTTATCAGAGTCTATCGAATTCTCGCGGAAAAAATTGAAATGGCAGCGGCAGACACGGAGGATCGAGGTTATGAAGAGTTGAAGCGACGGGAATCAGTGAGTCACGTAATAGCTTCATGCTTATCGAATTTTAAACGGACTTTATTGGGTAAAGCAAGATCTAACGAATTACATCCATTTCTGCTAACCTATGAATGTTCAGCACACATACATTGATCCACTTCTATCTTTATGTAATCTCTTTTTTCTACGATTGAGTTGTACTGGAAATTTCAATGAATTTTAACGTAACTGAACTTTGATACTTGAAAACGTTGTCTGTCAGATGAACACCTGTAAAAATTTCAATAATGTAAAATAATTTTTTAATGCAACAACCTCCTATATCAAAATAGTTATTCTGTAATATCAGGTAACCGAGAAGGTTCGTGCCGTTTCTAGGTTTTGTCACAGACAAACTGCACATGCGTAGACTATATCAATTGAAAGTGGAGTTATATGTGCTTATTTAACAGAGATTTTAGCTGTGTGTAACTTTTCCGGAAATGAATCATTTAATTTAATGTTTTGAAAAAGTGACCACTATGACTATGTCAGTGGCAATTACTCGGGCTGGTTTACTTTATGAATTCAAATTTGGCACCAGGGTTTCAGAGACCACTCGAAAAATATCCTCCGTATTCGGAGATGATACAGTGAGGCAACAGACGACCATTTATGAAATCGGCGATTGCAAACGCGACAAACGTTGAAAACGAGTTAAAACACTTTTTTGATACCAGAGAGGAACAATTTAGTTTATTTGACATTTTATCATAAATTTTATTTTCTAGTTCTGAATTGAAAATTGTTAAAACACAAAACTCGAGTAACGAAGATACGAGCCAATGGATATTCATCATATGTTTCTTTTTGTATATTTTAAAGGTAACTTGTAATTGCACCAGATGACAAATAAGAGAGGACTATATCGAAACAAAAACCAGTGTTAATGCACTGTTAATGCACCGAATGTCTCCATTTACGTGGTTCAAATTTGCAAGATTATTGATTACTCCTATTTTAGTTCTTCATGAATTAGATCTTTTCATTCTATTATATTTTTATTCTTTTTCTTTTTATAAATTTCTTTATATTTCTGTTATATTTTTTTTTATATTTAATTACTGTACTCTAATTAGTACAATGCTGTGTTACCAGCCAGGACTGAGCGTCTGCGAAGTCGAGGAATGGCATGCGTTTAGAGTTTGTTAGTTGTTAGTAGCGGACGATCCAGTGCCTGTTTATTACTGGTAGTCACAGGAAGGTAAATAGATGACACGGATAAACCTACAGCTAGAGTTCAGGGAGCCACTAGGAAAGTTGATTGTTGCGGATGAACCTACAGCTAAACTGTAAAGAGCCGCTACGAGGTTGGAAGTCGTTGATTACACTACAGCTAAATTGTAGGTAGCTGCTAGGAATTTTAATATGACCAGGTAGCTTTATGGCTCGGTACAATTTGAGAGATAAAAGTGTATCATTTTGGGCTCGCTTTATGCTGAAAATATACATAGATATTGAATGGAGTCGAAATGAATTTAAATGTATTTAAGTAACAAAGGTCTCTACAAATGTTCGGTTTCAATTATGACGCGGAAACTAACAAGGGAAGTTCGGTAACCCGAAAATTCCGATTTTTTTTCAACTTTGCAGGTTTGTAGATGACCTCAAGAGAAGTATAGCGCAATGTTTGTTTTCGGCCCAATTTCAGTTCTTCAGGGTGAAAGCATCCCTTGAAGGTAGATAGGTGTTACCATATTTCTCTGTATATCATTAAAACTATCGTAGATATAAAACAATGGTTAGAATAAAAATTGAATGGTTTTTTATGCTCTACAAAACGATGCAATTAAATTGATAATTAGTAAAGGTAGGGGGGATGTTTTTAAGTAAAGAATTTTTATGAATTTAATTGCATCGTTTTATAGAGCATAAAAACTATTCAATTTTTATTATAACCATTTTTTTATATCTACGGTTTTTATTAACACAAGAGATATTTTCACCCTGAAGAATTGAAATTGGGCCACAAACAAGAATTGCGCTATACTTCTCTTGAGGTCCCCTACAAATCTGCAAAGTTTAAAAAAAATCGGAATCTTCGGGTTACCGACTTTCCTTTGTAAGTTCAATTTTCTCGATTTGACGCACTGAGAAATACTGCTTCGTTGACAAGGGAGCATACTGAAGTGACAATCATCGATTTTGATGCTTGACGGTTGTATACCTATCTCGAGCATCGCTTCTTTGTTATGCCTTACCTATGCATCTCTTATGCCGACTTACGGCAGAGGTGTGCAATGTAGGTAACTGTAAACTACCTAGTATATTCTACTGAATACTGTACTACAATTATCTAAAACTAGTAAAAGTTCCCTACCTGCTTCATTACACGCATTCAAGTACTCCGTCTTGCACAGAACACGAGAAAACTTCAAATATAATAACCGTTTTAGTAGTACAGAAATAAAAATTCCAATTGATCCGAAATTTGTATTTGTGTATATAGTTTCTACATACAAATGTATAAGAAAATGGATTGACGTTTGATTCGAAAAATGAACAAAAAATGATATTTATTAATGTATCATATTATTTAAACAAATGGATTGTAGAATCTAATACTGTAGCTGGATACCTTATAAAAACCACACAATATTGTAATTAAAATTGTTTTTCTACCCGTAATAGTTTGCGAGATATTCGACCTACTATATTTTAGATCTTTGATTTTAATGGCTGTTTTCGCCCCTTCAATATGGATGATGGCAGCTAAAAAGAAATACATGTAAAATATTTTCATGAGAACTATTTTCTAACGAAGTTTCATAAAAATTGGTGATTGGTGCTTCAGTATGTTCCCTTCTGAGAGTACAGACTTTTCTCGATTATCGTCTGGCTTGTTCTACACGATTATTGTCCAGGCATTATTCCTACCACTGGGGCGGGAGGAGGGACGTAGAACCTGTCAAGTGCATATTTTGTTGCCCCTCCGCTTTTGTTGCCGAAGCACGGGCTTCGGGAAAAGAATGAATTTACGAAGGTCTGAAGCATTTCTTCCTAGAAGATTATTGTCCCGATGCAGACCCCAGTTCGGGACGATAATCGAGAAAAGTCTGTGTAGCTTATGCCTAACAGTAAATCGACGTACTGCATGATTAAAGTAAGGGTCAAGTGAAACTGATATTCGATTTTGCTTCCACAATTCTTCTAATTATGATAGAACGGACTCGTTATTTATGCAAATTCATTTCTCTAATGAATGTTGTTAAAAGACAAGGTATTACCTTATCTGTTATAATTGCATAAACATCAAACATGCCTTCCAATTATGAAGAAATAAAACAGAAAGCTTAACACCAAATTTTCATTTAGGGATCAATGACAGAAGCAACTGGAATGGTTGAAATCAACAGGTCAATACGTCTAGTAGAAGAGCAGGAAGTAATTAAGGATTCACAATCAACAGCTTTACGACCGCCATTGAGTAAGTAAATTGATTTTCTAGAGGCAAACGTATGTTTCTTCATTAATTCGTTTCAATTCTGACTGATCGCTAATGAAACAACAGACAATCTTCTGAAAAAGACTAACAGAGTGGAACCTTGACTATCGAACCACCAATTAACGGAACGATCGATTATCATAACGCATCGTTTAACAGAAAATTGTCTTACTAGAGGATCGATTAACAGAACTTTAGAATATCATAACGGTGTTGTTTAACATATGAGAAAAAGAAAGTTTATTACATTCGATCACATCGTTTTTATCAGAACTATTATGTCAGAAGCACATGTCCATGAAAAAAACCAGTTAATTAACAGACAATGTTTATAATTTCTCGTAACACGACTGGCTTTAGAAATTTGGTGAGAGACGATGTTCTGAAATTATTAGATAATGATTAGGTACATCACCGAACAGAAGAATTATCGAAAAACAACATTCATGCCTATGTTTTGATTGGTTATTTACATTGAACTCAGTTCAATTTAAAAATTTCAACTTATTAAAATGTTTTCACCATTTACAAGTGAATAAAATTAACATTGAATAGAGCTAGTGTGAGTTGGATTTACGAAAGAAATGTCTATAGAATACAAAGGAATTGCTTTTTTGCATCGGTACATGCTTATATCAAAGAAAAATACAATAATTTGTATTGATTTGTTAGAGCTGCTCTATATCTCACTCTTCCATTTCAATGCAAAATTTACACTCGCGGATTATAGGTCGGCGTACATTTTCAAATGTTCGTTCCGTGTCCCGTATTGCCTTTTATCAGACAATTTTGAATTCATGCACCTATAAACCAATTTTTCTGTTTGCATTCAATACGTTGCGAAAAAACTCACGATATCGAACCTTCGTAAATATAAAAGTTAATTTTACACCAAAAGATTTGATTTTAGGGCCCATGTTAATTAGACACTTTTTATTGTTCTCGGGGATTATTATAAGCACCTAAGTCTTAAATCCGTTTTTTATTACTGTGTAATCTTATTTGTTTACAATCCAAATAGTGTGCTTCTGATCACTATTTTCCTGAAAGTAAAAAAGGTTGCAATAAACCTAGTTTTTCAGCACTTTGTTTAAGATTTTCTTTTAATATGTGCAAAAACTTTGTATTTGCATAAAATTCCATCGATAATAATTAAAATTGGAATTTTGATAAATATTTCCTGTATCACTGACTACTATACAGCCTGCTGGACGTACTTTAAGCAACGTTTGAATATTAAATGTCCAATTTAAAAGTTTAAACAAGCTTGGAAGTAGGTATTATGTCCATCCAAACTAAAAATGATGAATTTTCTTTACTAATATACTCTGCAGCAAAATTTAATATTTCTTTTGTAGGGATTAATTTTATGAAATTCCTCGTGACATCAAGGTAAAGATAATACTTGCAATTTGCAAAAATAGCTTATTTAAACGCAATGGACAACTGAATGACAAATGCAACGTCAATATAACTCGCTGATATAACTAGCTAATATAATATTTGCCGAATTCGCACAAAAAACTTTCTCAATCTGCGCTATTTGCCTCGCCCCATCCAACTGACTCCTTAAATATTAAAAACCGAAAACGAAACACACATTATCTGTCTCTATTTCTGACGCACTTACGTACACTCGCGAGTAAACTCGGCTTCCGCTAGGGAAACTTCCCTACGTGACTTTTTCCCCTAGTGGAAGCCGAGTTTGCTCGTCGGTGTACATATTGATTAAAAGAAATTGTTGGAACGTATTGATTTGAAACAACTGGAACACTAATCGATAAGATTAATTCTAAAAGATTTCCAGAATATGCAATGATTTTTTATATGCATATTGCATAGGTTTTGTTATGATGCGAACTCACGACGAGCCTACAGTCTTGTTTGTCTTATTAAAGTATCTTTTTTTTCTTGCAACATTACCATGTAAATCGTTTTATCGCAAGAGTTTTCTACAGTCGTCGTGTCCGCAAGTCTTCGAGTTGATATACCCGAATTCTTTTCTACTTCGTGAATAATAGTGCTTCCTTCTCGATGAGTCAACTCCCTTCGACAGCCTTTACGGACTTCTTTTCTAAGAGTCCCTGTAGTTTACCATTTTCCTTTATAAATCAATGGATTGTAGATTTACTTCCAGTAATAATAAGATCGGCTATTTCTTTGTAGGATTTTCCTCCTTTATGAAGTTTTAATATCAATTCTCGCTGGCACTTGTGTGTTTCGATTTCTTCGTACTTAAAGTTTCCACGCTTGTGTAACTATATAATTATATTTACCCTTTTAAAAGGTACGGAATAAGTAATTATAGAACAGAATATCAAAAAAATGACGGATTCTAAATTCAATTCGACTTTTAATTTATTAGCTGTATCATTTTATAAATACACGTATATGTATATTGTCCTTGTGCATTCAGCATATACATACATTATTGGCTAAAAGTATTGTCTGACTTGTGCACTAGTGAAAAATTGTCGAAATTCAATGATCCATAACTTTGCTAATATTCATGAAATGTTGTTTGAATGAAAAGCAGATTAAAGCTTGAAACTTCTACTTTTTTACATTTTTGTTCGATGTTATTTAATTCGATGCCCAAAGAGTAAAATCTTCCTTTATAAAGAAGTTTATCAAATAGTAAAAATTTGTTCATATTTGAGAACGAATGTACCTCATAAGCAACAGTGGTCGCAATTTTGGCGTATACGTAGTGTCAAAAATTATGATTCTTTCTCTACAAAACAAGTGAAACTGTATCAAAAACAAATGTTATAGTCATTTACAAAAACACCTTCCTCTTTATCTCATCGTTCAAATTGTTTTTTCAGTAATGAATTGCACAACAATAAAGAAGAAGACAGTTGGACAATTCTGTCAGTTTTTTGTGAATGGATTCATGGTAGTATGATGTCAGAAAAACTTAGTAACGAAAACTGAGACTGACGGAAATTACTTAATTTTTGTTTAACATTAAAATCAACAAAATATTTCGAGAGACACGTTATTTCATGGGAAATAAGGTTATTCAATTATCCGAAAGAGTTGATTATCGGAACATTGTGTACCCGTGATTTTTTCGGATAATCAAGGTTCTACAGTATTATACATATTTTTCTATATAAAACACTAATTTCTCTGATCCCTATATTCGATTATACATTGTATGTATCTTTACGAGTGAAAAGGGTTAACGAGGGTGACTAATGCTAAGTTAAATTTATGCTAAATTATGCTAAATTAAACAATATGCTCTAATATTTAAAAGAAAGTATTTCTTATAATAAATTTAGGTGAAGATTGGTTAAATGATATTGAAGCATACACTCCATGGGACTGGGAAAGTTTCAATCTAAAGATCATATAAGTTTGAAGAATTTATGTATATGTTTTATACGTAAATTAATTTCTTCAGGCCGATTAAATTTATCTGAAACCATTCAATTTTCAATTTCCTTTCTGACCATGGTTTCAAACATAAATATCCCAATGTGAAATAAATCTTGCGGGAAAAAGAGTTCTGTGCTTCAAGGGGTTATTGTACAATACATCGTCTAAAATTTTTTATTTAACTATGTGCTTAATACAACTGATTCATTAAAATTGATTAATATCGCGAAATATTCTACAGAATATCATTATTGCGGTTCCCTATTTCTTTTTTACAGTGCATACTAACGTCTTTGCAATTGTTAGGGTTGACTGGTTGGTAACAGACAACTATTATTAGCTTGATTTTCGTACGTAGTTATTATTTACAATTATAAAATGATATTGTCAGCTAACACAGCAGATCTCCGAAACTATTCAGCCGAGTAACTTTAAATTTGGACACATTAGTTCGTATAAAATTGATTCACAATATAGCATATTATTTTTGAATAATTATAAAAGTTAAAAGGATGGCAGCTTTATGAAGAACAAACATTCTTTTCACTACAGGATATCAAGTTTGAAAATTCATAGAAATTTCAATAAACTGAAATTTTAAAAGAACCTTACACTATATTGTAGGTAATTTTATAAAGAATAATAGTTAAAATTAATCGCAAATTAATATAAATTAATTAGTGTGCCAGCTGACAAGGTCGTCACACATAACGGTAGACAATATTATATAACTACGACACTTTGTCGTTTTAAATAATAATCAATGTATGAAAATAAAGTAACAATGTTGCCTAAAATCGTTTAAAATGATCCCAATATTTTACTCAATAATTACCTGAGAAAAAATGTTTAATGTATCTATGCTTTTAGGTCTATAAGGTAGTGTATCGCCTTAAATACTCGTATATTTGAAACACTCTGTGTAAGGTATTTGGAAAGAAGATGTGATTAAACGTTCAGTCCAAAAGTAGTTGGAAAATTTATGCATCAGGTGACTCACTTACATGTTATAAACACGCCGCTATTCCAGATGACCTACGAAGGTCGCCCGTAAGCGCTGTGACGATGCAATGGAAGTGAATGAAACCTTGTTATAAAATTGGTCGTGGAATTACTCTTTGTCGCTACAATTGGGAGAATGGCTGAAGCACGGGTATTTCTATACTTCTGCAAGGCAGTAATCGATACTCCGATAAAAAAAATTATTAACTCGTTAAATGGCCCGAGGACAGAACTCTAATTGAAGTTGACCGTTTAAACGTGACAGTCTTTTCAAACTTTGATCGAAAAACATAAAAATTTATGAACAATTTAAAAATATTTTGTAAATTCCTTCGGTTAAAGTAACTGCTCGTGGAAATTCTGCAGCCACGAAAAGTGTGGGTAACTCAATTTCCTTAATCCGTATGCTGTTTAGATTAGTTAATGAGATTAATTGATTTGATCCTGCAATCTTCATGGTAGAAGCCGAAACGCACTATCCGATAAAAGTTTCTGTTCATCGAATTTAACTTTTCTTTTTATGGCGGGAAGGCTTGATGGGATTGAACTTGTGGCCATCAACCTTCCTTTGTGTTAGTAACGACAATTTAATGTTTTACTTTTTGATACTTTGTCGCCTTGATATTTGTTAATTTGATTTTCCAAGAGACTGAGATGAAAGTGATCCGTCTGAGTGCTCTAAATGTTAATGCAAATTTACGAAACAGGAATCAAATAGAAATATAGTATACTACTAAGTAATATACTTACTGTGACAGGAGAACGGATAATTAAAACTACAATAAATATGAATAAAAGATCAAATACAAAGAGACAAAGAAATGTTTTAAAAAATGTGAAATATGACATTGTCAAAATGAAACAATGTCAGATATACAAGTATCATACTAACGATGAATAAATAAATTACAAAATAAGAGAATAAATCGAGCATGATATACAAATGTCCTAAAACGTTAATTAAAATGGACAATCAGGCATGCAGGTTCAAGTATTTTACTTCGGTACTATTTATTATTATTAAAATGTCAGATCTATGTATTAATAACACAAAAGAATATCTTAAACTCAGAATCAGTACATAAATTAAAATAGGTGGTACAGTTTAAAGAGATTGCATTTTAATTTTCAACCTGATAGAAATTGTAATAGTTAATAATTAATAAAACGAAAAAACTTATGTTTAATTCCAGTCTCCGTACATAAGCCAGTGCAGGTTTGTATTCCAAGGTAATTCACGATCTAGTCTAGAGATATTTTACGTGTGTAAAGTATTTATTTTATTATGCGTTTCTTTTCCATTTAAATGTAAATATGAAATTGAACTAACTGAAAACTTTCTCCCATTTTTCTTTTGTAAGACTGGCCAAGTATTCATGAAACGATCCTGTATCTGTTGTTATAAGTCAATCTCGTGCCTCTAGCCAACACTGTATCTACGATACGTGAATCGAATCTTGATTTCGTTCCGCTTCAATTCATTCCATTTTCTTCGCGAAAGATTTCGTTACGTAACACAAAGAAGGACCTAAAACGCACTGGTTGAATCGCATGAGCAAGAAGAGGCACCACGTTCAACATTCTACGATTGTTTTTTAAATTAATGGTCTGATTATATACATTCACGATTATCTAGAAATTTTCCATCGGGATCAGTCTTTCGTTAGCTAACAATCGTTTTGTTCGAATTGCCAAGACGGTACCACAACATATTTAGCAACGTCATTGAAAAAAATAATATTGTCCCTGAAATCATATAAACTTTTACGATTCCACGTAAAAAGTCGTGAAAAGTTTGCGTAAAAAATCGTAAAAGTTTATACGATTTGACACGAGTGTAACAGGCTGTTGGGTTTTTAATATTTTCATTTGTTTCCTGCAACTTTTTAACAGATGTTGACCGTGTAAACCACGTCGTTCAATTGAGAGTAAAATTTGTTGTTTACTCATGTCAATCAAGGAACTTGCGCTTTCGATAAAAAACATCGTTTTTAAGTAAAGGAGACAGTTAATTAAATTGTTAGCTGTTCGTATGTAATACGTATTACTAATTATCTGACTAAATAGGGATTAATTACCAGCAAGCAGGCCATACTTGTTAGTAATTAAATCAAACACAATTGTCTAATTATAAACAAAGTGAATTATAGCCTGACGTATACACAAGTTACATTAAATAGTCTACTTTAGGCGGTTCATTCAGTTAATTTGTGAATATTGTTAAGCTATCTGCTATGACATTGAATTCAGAATTTTTGAAAATATATTTGCGCAATGTATTTTCCTCCGACCACCACACAGTTGTGGAACCTTTGTTCCTTCTTTATTCGAATATATTTGGCTAGTCATGCGTGAAAATGATCGAAGATGGAAACATCCCTCTAGATAATCAAGTTACAGCAAGAAATTGTTGAGTTTATCGGTCGATTGAACAAACAAGGGATGCCATGGGTCGTCGTCTACCTCATTTTGTGCACGTTTTAGTGCACAAGTTTAAGTAATATAGTCACGAAGAGAAATAGGTGTCTTAAATACGAAATGAAAAGGAAAGACTCGATAAGTAATTTACGGTGGCATTAATCATTATAAAATGAAACAATCTAACAAAAGAATATGACGAGGGACCTGTGTCTATAACATGATAGATTAAACAATCGACGTCTTTAGCTTATATGTATAGAGTGAATCAGCTAGGAAAAGCAATCTGAATAACTTCGATAGGGTTGGAGATAGGAAGAAATATTTGAAACAAAAGCTGTTTGGTTCCTAAGTGACCATTAAACGGTGATCAAAACGTGAAGGTGCGCAGGAGATTTCAAGGTCACCTTGACTTTGTTACGGGAAAGCCTGTATTTTTAAACACCTACGATTGTAGCCCTTCTTAAGATGATTTCAATGACCAGTCACCGAAGGTCACTCAAGGTCATGGACATAGAAAAGGGTAAAGAAAGCGTTACACTTTGGGACGATCGCTTGTAAATCCAACTGCGACATTATCGTCTCGACACTTTGGATTTATGACACTTCGATGGTCATGCAGACTTCTTCAAAATGTGTGTAGCCTGATTTGGGTTGCCATATGTAGGGGACACGCTTCTTTCCAGGTCTCTAATGAAGTCTAGAATTCCTTGACAGCTAAGGAACATTCTCCTTACATTCCTTTTGTTATAAATTAAAGTACAGTAATATTAATTTTCATACATCCGTAGTGTTATGATTATAAGTTATAGTTATAATGATGCAAATAGCATGACCGTTGTATCATGTTTCGCTACTTGTCTGTACAGTTCTAAATTGATCATGTCCCAAAATGTTAATAATAATATCAATAATACGAATTTATCTCAAATCTACTAATCACGTTCTAAAATGATTAGTAGATCTGGGGCCCCAAGATTGTGGTATTTCTTTTTCCTGTATCTCGTTAAGGACATATTTGAAAGGATTATAATTACTATTGTTATATTCTAACAATTTCAATCACTTCATGAAAATTTTTTTGCGTTAGGCACGAGCAAAGGAAAGATCGAACAGGAAGAACAAGACGAATCATCGATATTAGCTCACAGGATGTCAAGAGCTGAAAGTGTTAGACAAGATGTTAGAAAATTAAAGACTGTTACGTTGAACAGAATGGGAAAAATGTTTAGACATCGCTCGCAGACACCGGTGCTGGAGAAATCATCTTTAGATAGTCCTGTGGTAAGTAATTTAATGTTAAAAGAAACGAACAAACAGATGATTCCAGTCTTCAGTATTTTATAGTATTGTTGAGTATGATTTCCTGAATATAAAAAAATATAAACTTACATTTATCAATTACTCGTTACATATTATTATATTTATTACAACGGGTGTATCCAAAAATCCTATACATCTAGGAAGACGGTAATTCTTCATGCAAAAGTCAATGCGAAGTGAAAGTTTATAATGAAATAGTTTAAAACGTGGGTTCACTTAAAAAAAAATAGATTTTTGAAGTTTATTCATTATACATACATTAAATACGATATTGCTGACATGTGTGTTCATATTTATTATTTTTAATATTTTTAAACATGAGAGCAGAATGTCATTGTTATCTGTCTTACACCGATCTCTTGTTAGCTTCAGATTATTGCAAAAAAACATAATGTACTGTATCACGATAATTTTGATAAAGTACTAATAATGGATAAATTATACTTATATAATTATTATTAATACGCCTATAAATTGTAACATTAACATAAATTCAATATTTCATAATAATTGCTACGGTACAATTTCAATAACTGTCGCCAAAAAATAAGTTAGAAATCAAACAAAAAGATTTAATAATGTTTATTAGAGTAGTAATTTCTGTCACATGTCACGAGCATGTATACATGGAATTCGTTATGTAATAATTAAAGTTAAGTTAATTAACATAGCGTACTCTATACAAATAATATGAGGAACATTTTCGTTAGAGCGGTATCGAATCCGTGGACAACTACAACAAGATACCGTCCAAACAAGAGAAAAGCAATTCGCTCGGCAGAATGTTGAAGCTCGTGGATAAAAATGGATCACCGAAAAAACTGTTCCCTCCCCGAGCCGGATCTCTGAGCCGTATTTTGCGTCGACATCCCAATAATGGGAATAACGAGGAGAAAAATGCTACAGAAGATAACGCACCTGGCATTTTCTCAAGAATGTTGAATCAGTTTAGAGGAAAGTAACAAAATATCAGTTATTTCTATATTGTTCAATTTTACAATTGTGGCCCTTTCAACAGTTTAACTTTCCTTTTTGCGCCTTTTCTTAAAGTTTTCTGTTCGATTGTAACAAAATAATCGAAAGTCAAAAGAAATTGTAGGTATTTGGCACAACTACTGCACAGTAGGTGATACGACGGAAATGTAAGGACACTTTTATCAACATTATTTATGGAGAATATCATCATGAACAAATCTGTTACCTTTCTTCAAGGGCATACTAAGATCATTTCGTGTTTCTTTTTTAAATGTAATATTATATTTTTGTCAATGTCATTTCAAAGACATAAGCTTAACTTTTTTGTCTCTGCACTAAAACAGTACCAAAACAAAAATGTAGCATTCGTTTTAAAATATCGCGAGATGACCTTAGTACTACTTTGAAAAATTGAAGGTAAATACTTTCTTCACGATGACATTCTTCATAAAAACGAATAATAAAAGTCTCCTTACATTTTTGTTCTATCACCTACCGTTCAGTAGTTGTATCAAACGGCACTTATCGTGGGACACATTTTAGGTATACAATATTCATGATATTTAAAGAATTCGATACCAAAGTACTCAATGGGAACTATCGAATGGTACATGAAATTTTAGGTACTTGGCATCAGTTTTCGATACTGGCACTTCTTGAAGCAATACCATACTAATATAAGTACTATATCGAAAAAATATTCGTTTGATATTTCACGAAGGTATCGACACCCTTTTAATATCTAACGAAATGTGGAACAAATACAAATTTTTCATGAGATTATCATTTTCATATCTCTTTTGATTAATCGATAAAATGTAACTTCTCTTATTAAGATATCTATCAATACTTTGAGTGAAGTATCAAATGAGTAACTATAATGTTAAAATGTATCAAGTAGGTATTGACACATTTGTACAATATCAAACGGATATCCATTACGTTTGATGCCTATACATATGTTTGATATTATTCGATACGGTATCAGAATTTGCGGCAGTATTGATTCATATGTGAATCACTAATTGTAACAAATTCGAAAACATTCAATTCCAACAAGATGGAGAATCTGATATTATTCTACAAATATTAAATGAGTTGAAAGAAAAGTAACAAATTCAAGGTTATCCAAGTCTGAATCTTCCATTTTTGTTAAATTCAATACCATCACTTTAAAACTTAAAGAAAATCAAGAATGTAGGAAGATGCATTTCATAAAAAATGATACATATTACTTACAATTAGTAGATATTCATGTATTCGTTATTTGTAAGCTGATTTATTCATTATTCATAGTTTGCGTGAATTGTATGCAGGCAACTGTAAATTTATTTCATATTTATGCAGATCAACTTGAAAATACCCGTTTATTCTAGATATTCCGTAATCGTTGCACTAATTCTTATGTTTGATACAACTGATTAAAAAGAAGTATACAATTTGTTCGATAATAGGTGTTACAAAAATTAAGGGGCGATTCTACATGCCAAAATAAGACGAAAATAAGTGTAACAGAATTGTCGTTGAGCTGTCGTTTCTTACAATTTGTTTTAGAGTTATCAGGTCGAAAGTAGGCAATCTGCAGACACCCGCAAGCACAGGACAACTGAACAAAGGGGCTCACAGTGCCATAAATAGTCGGCGGGGACCACAAGCATACCTTCTAGAAAATATAGGAAATTCTTGCATAGTATTAAACGTACCTATTCTATGAAATCCTTACGGGCCAAAATCCAAAAAATTTGCGTTCACACAGGAAGTATTCACCAAAAGTTAACAAATACACAGCGAGTGTCCATCAAAAAGTTTGCACGTACATAATAAATATCAACTACAGGATTCGTACATAAACAGCCAATGTTTACTAAACGTCTTAAACATACACAACAAGTATTGATTAGTAAGGTTACAAATACACCGCAAATATCCACCGAAATGTTACGGTAACTACACCAAACAATATTACACTAAATTACACCGAAGAAACAGTTAAAAGATCAATACAAGAATACAGTTCTTAACCGTGTTGTATATACTTCGAGGAGTCAAGAGAATTTGTTGTGAAATTCTTCCATGGAAAAGACCAATCCTGTGCACATCGGTCCCCACTTTTCCAAGGTCATTGCTTCCACCGAAGATAGTCGAATAGGAAATATGTTCCCGAATTGCGCATCTTTTCGTAATTGTTGCGTGAATACCTGGGCGAATAGGGGAAGAATACTCGAGAACGTTGTGTACTTTAAGGCACCACCTTAATTTTTAAGTGCTTATAACTCAAAATCAATGGCAGTTTTGATACTCTTAATTTTTGTCTTATTTTGACATCTAGAATTACCCCTTAAATTTTCTGACATCTGTCATTGAACACCCTGTATAATAATTTCCGTATACAGAGTAATTATTTTCATTATCGATGTCATTTGTGCATTATCAATTTTTAGCGAACATCCATTGTTACTTAAACATCCAGTAATTATTTTGTGTTTTCGACTTCATTTTTCATATCTTGCCATTTTTCACTTCGATTATAGATATTCGATTATAAGCACGGAGCTTCTGCATTCTTTGCATTACATTCTTAACACTTTTGAATGAGCTCAAAATGTACTTTACTTTTGGCACTACATCTTATAATTATATGTTCTCAATTTATGTTTATTCATGCTGATTTGGAATGTAGATTACATTTATGTCTGTATAATTTATGCTTCACTCATTCAAGAAGACGGTAATTCTGGTATGTATTTATTGTGTAAATATTTGTGTGCAATATGGCTGTCCTGTTCTCGATCAAGACATTTTTATTCATTTCCTGTTATTTAAACCATTTTTTGTTTCATTTACTTGTACTTCTTTTTTTGACAAATTTTCGATATTGCATTGATTTGTTCATTTTTCACACCGAAACTTTCGTTTGAATTTTTTGCTGAAGAATTTTATTGAAGAAAATATCTACAATACCTTTTCCGTTTTTATTTAAAATAAAATTCCTTCTCTCCGGTTATTGACAATAAAATATTTGAAATGATTGTTACTTAAAACTATTTTACTAAAAATAGTTTAGGTCAAAGTCTGAAACCAAACATTTTTATGACCTGCTGTATCTATAACGTTCAGGTCGGCCCCACAGTGGAAACCACGCAGTCGAACGGAACATAAAAAAGCAGAGCAAAATCAGCTCGTTGCCTCCTAAAGCCCCATTGAATTCGAGGCTGTCTAATTTGTCTTCGTCAACATCCATTTCGACGCCTCCGATGCAAACCCAGAAAACGTTTCAAAAATTACCTAATTTAGAATATTCAATTTGAGACCACATACACTGTTGACTCTCAATGAAAAGTAATTAACATTTCGTAATCTTCGCACGGAAGCAACCACCATGAAGTGCTTATTTATTTAAGTGAATTTGATTTTCTTATTGAAATTCTTGTTTTTCCTTTACAGGGACAGAATACGCAGACAAATCAATACGGTACAAAGAAACTATTTATATGTACATAAATTTGAGAAATATTAAATGAAAAATTCATTCATTTTGTTGTTGTTTAAATCGATCGTTGAATGTATTTGTTTTCTTTTGTTCTATTGGTAGAAAATAAGTGGCTGAATGAAATTCGTCTAATTCGAATGAGATTATGTAAGATGTTTGATTTTTTCTTTTCATCATAAAAGAATTAGAATAAATATTGATTCTATTTTACAATACCATGTAAATGAACAGGAAAGATTAAGCGTCTTGTATAACTTTTTTAATGAAACCCTTTGTAGGTGTGTCTGATAAATGAAAAACTGTACAATTGTCATGATAAATGAAACATGTCGTGTACTGACATCAGCAATATTTTTCTAGATGTATTAGATAAATGAAAGACCTTATGAGGCAGATTTAAAGACCTTATGAGTTATACTAACCTCAGTAACTTACAATAATATCAACACTGTTTGTTAAATATACTATACATTGAGTGATTATAAATTTTCAATATTACAAGTGATAAATCCAGTCCATATTGAAGTCAATATAACATTTGGTTTGGTAGTTTTAATTGTAAATGTCCATTAGTTGATTCCTTTCAGTTCATTTTAGAAATATGCTGCTGCATAATCTGTGTCGATCAACTCCTTACTATGATTGTTAAGGTACTACATAAATCTCTTTATAAATATAGCTTAAAAATATGAATAATTGTTAAACCATATGTAATTTAATTCTAAATATCAGTTCTCCTTCATAAAAATTAAGTTTCTAATGTGGTTTAATGAACAATCTACACTTTTGAAGCAGCTTTATGGAAACACAGAAAAAATTTTTATTCAGATTTTATTAAATATAAATGTGGTACTGTAAAATTCCACTAGCGGCAGCACAGAGAAGAGCAAAAAGATTCGAATCTCGTATGTACCGACGGATAGTCGGCATTCAGTAATGGCGTAGGACCTTCACAGATGGCAGCAAGAATATCTTTATTTAATTATTGCTGTAATTTAATTTAATTTAATTATTTTGTGACACATATAATAAATTCTAGATACAAGTAAAAGAAGAATGTTAACTGTAATATGCAATAACATATACTTGTACCAAAAAATTTAAATCAAAGCATCCAGACTAGCATGTAAGAATTAAAAGCTGCGAAAGATCGATAGAACATTTATTATGCAATTACTGATAAATATTTTAAACTATGCTAACTGGGAGTTAAGAAATTATAGATACATATAAGCATTTTCATACATGTAACACAAAGTTCCTATTCTTGTATTCGACATGTTACATCAATGGACTTTAATAGATTTAAGATTTTATTTTTTTGAAATATACAGTAATCTCTCGATGAGTGCGACGAATTCGGATCGACTTTGGAGCTGTCGTGGCACGGCGGAATGGTTTTCAGCCCCTCATAAATTGGTTTCTTACTACAAAAATGCTTTTTATTTGCATAAATTACTATATTCATTTATTTTAAGTACAGGTGAACGTTTTCCGATTTGTTTAAAGACAAATTTTCGTACATGTCATTCAATCTAGAGTGAAATGTTGAATAGTTGCGAAGTTTCGAGGAGCCTTGAGTTAATTCATTCAACCATGCAGAAGTTAATGTTATTCTGATAAGAATCCACTATTAAATTGCCATACATTACCGCTAGACGCTTGTTATTCGGATTTCTGCATCCCAAATATCGTATTTTTTCAATTAACAACTTTCATTTCGCCCAATCTATGTTGAAAGGAAGTTTTTAACCTGTTAGCTATCGAGCCTAGGATCAGACGAGTTTTGCTAATCCAGTTTTACGATAACGTCATTTTATTCCAGTCCGCTGACAACCCCACGCTCTTTCACGTGCATTTTCAGGGGAAAGTTAGTCTCTTAGAATAACTACATATATCACCGTGTATGGATATGCACACGCACAGTTACATGTTACGTTTAAGCACAGACGATCTCGTCTGTGATGTTAGGTCTATTCTTATATCTCGTCTGTGGTTATAGAGGGCTAAATTTCCCGATATACTACATTAAGCGAGCTCTAATTACGTAGACTACGTGTTCGACGTAGCTACATACAGGGTGGGCTGGATATACACACTGTTCAATTGTTCGTTATTAGTTATCTAAACCAGGCCTGTCCAACTTCTGGCCCGCGGGCCAAAATCGATAATCGCCCCTACCGGTTTGCTCTTTCAGCCGAGGGGAATGACCCCCCTCCATATCCACAAGAAGCCCGACGTATAGAGAAAAGAAAGCGTGTGTACATGCTCTGACTGTCCCCACTTCTGACGCTCCAGAAATTCCTACCCGCACGTACCTCTTGCCAAGCGATCGCATCGCAGCGCAAGCGAGTAGTGGGGTATGGACTGAGTGGTGGTGGGGACCGCGTCGTCTGGCGAAATGACCCGCGGGCCAGAAGTTGGACAGGCCTGATCTAAACAGACAAAGTTATAACAATGTCTACGTTAGTCATAACCTCTCTGGGCATAAGAATGATAAATATCTTTAAGGTGGTTAATCATAGAATTGAAAAGCTGCAAAAAGCTAAAAATTGATTGTAGTTTATAAATGAGATGAGTACCTATTTAAAAAAATGTGTTTAGGGTGTGATAATACATAACTTATCACAATAATACAAAGTAAAACTAAACCAATAATAGAGTTTCAAATGATTATTCCTATAAATATTACATACCTATATGAAATAATTAGAAAACTTAATCTGTATACAATTGTACAACTTTATATAGGAATCCTAATACGCACAATCAATTACCTTTAGGCAATTGGTGAATTTTTATATATAACTTTATTTACACATCATTTATTTACAATAATTTTATTTATTGCGGGTAAGTAAATAATAAAATTCGATCCATTCCCAATAAGAGCTCTACTAGCCAACCTTCTACAGGATATTACTTCAGCTTTATTTCAATTGTAAGGTATGAATTTATTAAAATAGTCGAATATATACGTGACTCCTTTCACTTTATTATTCAGCTTCACGTATTCATATAATTAACAAAGATTTTCTACCTTACATTTAGTCTTAAAATAATCTAAGTTTCATGTACGATAGAACATTTACCAAAAATATTCGATCTTACATTTATTCATCTAACTAGAGAAATTAATTTTAAGTTCGCAGCCATTAGCTCGATATTGTCTTCAGTTTACAGTACTTTACCGATGATAATACCGATTGCCCAGGCCTCACCACGAGGAGGTTGCTGCGAGTGGAGGCCCAAGGCAGGTAGATGGAATCACAAGTTCTACATCTTCCCACCTTTCACAATAAACCTTATAAATAATTTAAATCTTAACTATCTAATACTATCGATACTAAAATCCCTCGGCGGATGACTTCTTTCTTGAGCCTAAACCTATAAAAAACTAAGTTCCCTCGTCGGTTGTCTTCGTTCTTCAGCTTAGAACTAATATTATCTTAATATTCTAATTAATACGAATTAATGCTATTAAATACAAAATAACTTAAACTAAACGCAACGTAGTCGCTAATACTAAAACGAAAGAGATAGACGGAATGGAAAAAGTTCCATCGATCATTTCGTTTACGCACCTAATATACCAAGCCAAAAATTAATTCTACGATGAACCACGATGAACTACGTTAAACTACAGTATGAACAAGTATCGCGATGAAAGTGTTGTCGCCAGAACCTGGTTTAAGAAAATAGGAAAGACGGGCGCAACCTCGCAAACCCGAATCCATCTCTCACTTTCCAGGCCCTTTGGGCTGGTCACCTACGTACCAGACCCGAGCACAGGTCATGACCAAGCATGGTAGTGCAAGCGAGATCCCCTGTAAAACAGAGTCCTTTTACGGAGCAGACTCCCGTCTACTCCGTAGGCGGGTACGTTGTACCCAGGCGCGCACGAGCCTTTACTCCAAATCCTACTTACCAGGCAAAGACTAAACACGTCCGATATCTGGCTTCTCAATAGAAACCAGAGGGATCGGCAAACAGTCTTAGTGCACAGGCCCACTGCCCGTACCATAATAGGTACAGACCCACTGCCCATACCCCAAGTCTGTGTAGAGAAATCAACGAGCAAAATGAATTAATAATAACTTGGTATGCACAATGGCTGATCACAATTTAAGTCTATTAATAGATAGACTAAAATTAATAATAAACGATGTGATGATGAATATGAATATAACAATGAATATCGAATTATGATTTAAGTTTAACTTACAGTAACTTAACGCAGTGGTAGACGCACGCTTTGAAGATGTAGACGTTGATCGATGTCTTCTTTCGATGGAATAACTGATTGGAAAAAAATTGTTCATTATACAATACACATAGAATACATAATATGCACAGTAAATAAATCACAATAAATGAATCACAGGACATAAGAAGATAAATATCGAAGCCAATAGTTCTCGAACATCTGTAACATACAATGGATTAGTAACAAGAGAAGAGACACAACAATATGCACAGTAAATAGATTAATAATATACACAGTAAATAAATCACAGTATAGAAATCAGAGTAAATAAATCAGAGTAAATGGATCAGAGTACACAAGAAAATAAATATCGAAGCCAATGGTTCTCGAACATCTGTAACATACAAGGGATTAATAACAAGAGAGGGGACACAACAATATGCACAGTAAATAAATTAATAATTAGCACAGTAAATAAATTGATGGTTGTCGAATGCCTGCAACAAACAATGGGTTAGTAACAAGAGAAAGAACGAGTATGAGACGCGTGCCCACCCTCCGCGACGGCTCACGAGAAAGTGAGGAAGCTAACGCCGTTATATATTGGGCGTACGCAGGTTTGTTCGTGTTGAATTGTTTTTGCCGGCTTGAACGACCTTCCTTGAAGGACCCAAACACCGGATGGTACAGTCAGGTACGGCTATGGTACTCGGCGTACACGGCTAGGTCAATAAACTGTGTGACGCAACGTCACTAGTGCGTTGGACCGACGGAGAGCACCGATACCGCGGCACGCTCTACCGTACTCTCTCGCTCGCACACCTCCCCTCATAGCCCACTGAAATTCCTCAGCACGCGTCGACACTGACGGAGAGCACCGATACTGCGGCTCGCTCTCTCTCTTTCGCCCACTCCGACCATCTTCGGCCTCGTTCGGTACGCGTCGACACCGACGGAGAGCACCGATACCGCAACTCGCTCTACCGCTCTCGTTTATTTATGATGTTCATATTCCCCAAATAAATATCATGTTTAACTAATTTGTTTAAGCGACATGTTCCTTTTAAAGATTTAGCCCTCCAGTATAAATTCCTAAGACCCTTATTTATTATTCATTTCACAAAATAATTGCAAATATGAAACTTTTTTACCTCTACCATTTGAGTAAAAGATTTTACTATTCCCTAAAAGACTCCATGTGATATTTGATAGCCTAAAAAACAATGTGTCGATACAGGGTTTCGATATATTTGCGAAACTAATCTGACCAGTTGCTGTATTCTTTGACACTAATTTTCAAGAAAATGAAGCTTCTGTATTTCCCTTAATTTGAGAGACACGTAGCTGAACATTAACATACGTTCATTATTTAATTACTCGCAATAAATAAAATTTTTGTAAGTAAATAACATATGTAAAAATTTACCAATTGCCAGAAAGTAATTATTCGTGCGTATTAAGATTCTTACAATAGGCAGTAAAACTATTCATACTCCCATATAAATTATAAATATGTAAATGTTAATAAAAGCAGTGTATATATTCTCCCACATGTAGATTTGATAACCTATTTATGAAACTACATCTATTCTGAATTTATCTGTTACAAATATACAAATGTAAGGCAAGATATAAAAACGAATAAAACATAATATGTAAAAAGTAACATTAATAAAATGTCCATTAACGATGCATTTAGAATAAATTGTCTTGTAGTTAAGTGAAAAAATATATACTTTTCCGTTTCATGTTTCATGACTGTCATATTTATCCCTTAACCTTTAACTGAAGCATCGAATATTTTTATTCCCGTCAAATCATATAGATACTTAGATACACGCAATATGAATGGAATATATAACACTTCATTTGTGCTAATAATACTCAGAATTCATGTTTTAAGGGTAACGTCGGGTATTGACATTAAAATGGTAAGGGGGCTTCTGACGCTGTCGAAGCATGGAATAGAAAATTACATCGCATGTTAGTCTATTCATATATCTCGTCTGTGGTTTAAGCGATTGGTGTTTTCAAAACGGTAAAAACAGTGTATGTAATTGCTACATATAAATATGTATAACTGATCGCACGATGGCGTTTCTTCGAGCGTAATTCTTATCGTTAGAACAGCCGAGTGTAATATATTTCCGGACCTGAGAATTATTTCAATAAAATTATTCCAAAGTGGTGACTCAAATATTCAATTAACTCAGCTAGTCAAAAGTAATTTTTAAATGAACACATGTGAATTTATTTGAGGAAGTAAAATATTTGCACGTAAATTACTTTGTTCTTCACTCTCTATTGAAATGGAATTTTACACTTAACTAACTTGCTATAAAAATCCTTTTGCAATTTGTTTCTGATGTTCTTATAGATACTGTGCGTACCAAATCACCATACAGAAATATGTTTGATACATTTCTTAAAATGCAGGAGTCTATAATACACATTGAATTTTGATTAAAAAATCCAGCTCTACTTTGTATTCCACAAGTCACGAAAGCAGTGTAATTCTGTTAAATCACGACGATATTGGATTCTACCCCAAAAATTAGCGCTTGATCGTATATCAAGGGAGGTTGAATCAGATCCTTAACCTAGACCGCAAATTGCTTGAAAAAATATCGGTCGCGCAGATTTCGGAATAGATTCACGCCTCGAATGCTAATTTCGAGGATCGATAGATCGTAGATTAGCGATGTTTCGCGCCTTTAACTGGCGATTAGAGGGCGAGAGGAAGATCGGTGGTTGCGATACCACCGTTGTTTTCAATTTGGAAAACAGACCTTTTGGTACATTCTTTCGATCATGATAAAGCGGAATCTTAATGAGCACCAGACCTGTCTCGTTAAGGTTCGGACCATTTGCAAAGATCGTGATAGTTAAACAAATAGATTGTCAAAATGATTTCACACCTTCCATTCATTATGAAACCGGCCTAATCGGGTGACTGTTTTTTAAGAAATTATAGTTGTTTCAAAATTTGAGAAATTCCTAAATTCCGTAAGGTGAACCAACCAGTAATTGACCGTGTACAAGTTAATGACTATTAGGCAAAGAAATGTAAATTATAAATTTAAAATTATTAAATGTTTATAAATGGAGTGTAGTTGCACTTTTAATATCCCATATTTTTAGTCTAGCGTATTAAGCAAAAATTAATATGTACAATTTTTATTATAAATATTTCAGAAATGTAGCAGTCGTTTACTGAGTTTTTACACGTTTTGCACCAAATAAAGAATTTTTAAAAAATTACTATAAGAATAAGTAATTATTTTTATACAAATTTCAAGAAAAATAAGTGCAATTGCAATTTCAACAGGTGTTTCGTTGTTATAAATAAATACATTCAAGTATTAATCTCAAACGTCCATAAATTCAACAGTTCGGTCATGCACTGGTCTACCCTACACATTTAAACATAGTTAAACACTATGATTTTAACTCTGCATTATAAAATATTAACAACTGAAGTGTGTAAATAGTCTAACCTGCAAAAGTATGCTGTTAATGTTTTCAATTATTAAAAACATTGTTGTGTTATTATTATCCCCTTTTTTGAGTTAGACTTCATTTGTTTTATAATATGCTATAGTTTCATTAATGCGTTTTGTTTTATTATACATCATCTTTGTTATCATCCAATTTTTTAAGTTTTGCAATAAACTTATTTGTTTTGTTCTACCGTGCCTTTTGTGCTTCCAATATTCACGTATAAACTCTATTATAAATAAGGAAATTTCCAATTAAAAAACAGCCATAAATTAACTAACTATAACACATTTATCAACCTTCACAACGTATGTACACTGTTTTCGGAACGGGTAAAAGTGGTTTGGCATGAAATTCCACGAACCAGATGAAAAAAAGCAACAATGCGAACCATGTAGGGTGTGGCATATCTCAATAAGGTATTTGGCATTTTATGTTTTATTTTATTAAAAAAACATACTTATAGTTAAAAGGTATTAAAATGAAACGAAAATTATAAGGAAAAAATTAACTTGTAATCTTAAAACAACGAGAACGCAATACTACATATTCATTGAACCAACTTATCTTACAATTAGTACTCTTCTAGATACCGTCTATTAAGAAAATTAACTTTGGTGTGTAAGTTCCGACACGTTCCGTATCCGACAAAGCATTTTTCGCGAAAATGTTGGATGCTGGTACGCGTCTGTGTCGATACGATACGGTACGTATACAATTCAAATGCATTAAAGAATATTTGTGTGATCGGTGCTGAACGAATGCGTTCCCTGTCTGTGCGGATAATACTATTATAATGAAATTTATATAAAGCGACCTTAATGTGTACGTACTGTAAAGACAGTTTCTTATCCTTTTAGTTACGGCGGAGTTGGGCAGCATTATGATGCCAGTCTATGGGGCATTTTAATCATGAGACTACATTCTGCCGTAAAAAGTGTAACATCTGCTTAATTAAAGCATGCCATTAAATAAATTAATTAATTGTAAGTACATTCATAACTAATACGAAATTTTTACGAATTACTATAGTCACATTTATGATACAAGAAGCGCTCAGCGGTGTGTGACTGTGTATAATCATCAATGTTAGTACACAGCGAGCACTGGACGTTGGGTAACTATAGTCACCGTTAGAAATGAAAGGGTTAAAAGCACTGTATCACACATGTACATACAAATATTTGTTAAACATTTTCATTCGGACATCTGTAATGAAATATAGGTATCGATAGAATTATTTATTATACAATATTTGCAGCAACCTACTCATAACAAAAAATCACGACAACTTGACAAATATCTACATTCTTTTATATTAAACTTACATACATGTACTAAATATTTAAATACTTTTTGATGGTATAATATTAGACCACTTTCATACATAGTTTATTGGGTCCTTACTCCTTAAATAGTTAATAGTTACTAACTGTAACTATAATAATTCTTAATAGTTTACTAACTTTTCAGTAAACTGATTTTTGAAAGATCTTGGGGCTTAGGCTATTTGTCAATTATTGAGTCGAATTGGCCTCCGGTCGCTAATCGTAAGAGAACCATCCACCAAAAAGAAGAAAAATAGGTGCAAAGAAATGAGAACCCACAGTCCTGCCTCAGGGCTGTAAAAAAAAATTGCTCCAAATCTTTCTGATTATACGGTGGATAGCGAATTTGCAGTTGCAGTGCCGTCTCCAGAAACTTTGGAACCCGTGATAACAAATCTTGCAAAAGCATAGATATATGTATTCTGACTTAAATTTCTTTTGATTAATTTATGAGGATATTATACCCCATTGACTGTGTTATTATAAATGTAAAAAGAGTACATCTATGTCTCATTAAAACTATCATTACCTAAACTTTTTTCAAAAATGGACTTTAAAAAAAAACATCTCATATATGATATTAGCAGTGACAAACTTTTTCACATCTTCTGTCCAGTTACCATATGTAATATATTAATAATAATATTTTTTTATATTTTCTTTGTGGTCGTCAAGATGAATGAAGCACCCTATATTCGAACATCAGTAATAAAGTCTGAATGTGTAATTAGGTACTCAAAGTCTGGTATCGATTTCACCTGGATTGTAGATCGTCTGTTTGTTTGATACGTCACTGAGTATCCGCATCTCGGGAACATAGGATAGTCGAGGCTCCTTGCATTTGAAATCGCGGCAATCCTTTGGTTTGTTTTAAATTAACACCTATCGTAGCGCTATCGGCACGCTTTAACACCTTTTTAAAAAGTGGCTGCTCACCAGCCCTCTCGGTTCTTTCACCGGCGCCTGTAATTATGGGTTTCGGAAGACGAAGGCTGCGTCGACATCGACGAGATACTCGTTACGTGTTCCTCGTGGCTACTTCTGGTCTACGTATCCCCCGTGCCGGTTTTGTTGCTATACCGTTCCAATCTTTTTGCATTCCTTCGGCTCTAATCCAGATTCCGTAGTGCAAACTAGTTTTGCAACCGATTCAAATGTTCGTATAGTTATGAAGAAATAAACAAGACCGAAAGAGAAATCTCACGTACACTTTCACGGTGCCCACGTTGAACGCACCTTCCGCTATTTGGACGCACGAAATTTATGCATATGCATTGTGTTGTCGAAGTTGCAGCAAAATCACGACCGTCTGATACCACCGTTTTATTCAGTAATCGTTTATCCAAATAATGCCAGTTAGCGACAAGTACATTACACCGACATATTTTATGGTATAAAACGGAAATAAAATTTGTAAGAGTTAAGTCTGCAGTTATTGTATCGAGAAAGTTGTTGAATTACAGGAATAATAGTACAGTAAAAATTAATAAGTGTGCTCGTGTTAATATTGTAAAATGAATAGTCAATCTTGTAGCAAAATCTTCAAACATTTTCGACTGATAAGTTCTTATAATTGAGATTTCTGTGTATCAGGCATTGGGGCTATATTTTTTCGGTATGGTTTAATCCCTTAACACGCACACTCGAATTAACTCGGGCAAGGAGCATTACGCTGTGAAAAAACATGCATTACGGAGTTAAGATGAAACTTGTAAATATATTGTAAACATTTGTTTTAGAAATACATTAACGAACAATTAGATCAATCCTTTATTCTATTATATTAATTTCCCGTTGGTTTTCCATATCGCAGAATTTTGATTGTCGCAATAATGCCAATCATATAGGTAGAATATTTTACACATAACTCGAGAAAGGTAGAATATCTAATGTATTATGTAGTATAAATATCCGAAAAAAATGCAAGAATGTATTCTATATATGTATGCATAAATATGTCTAGAAAATTTCAGAATAGTAAGCATTATGATATTTTCGGAGAAAAGTAATCAAAATGTATTTTACAATCAGACATCCAAATTAGAGTACCTTATCAAAAGCTAAAAAGTGTAGATTGGATAAATTCGTCCACTCAGTGTCATAAAATAAGATATGCAAATGAAACTACCAGTTTATCCAGTAAGTGTACGTCGTAATTAAAATTATGTACCTTCAAGTGCCAACAAAATTTACACCCATGACTGCTTTTATATTCCACGTATATAAAATGATTGATTAAGACAGATAACAGGAAGACAGGAGCATCTAAATAGGTATTTTTCGACTATATTCTGGTAAATTTCATTATGTATTAGTTCGCAAGTAATGAATCGTACGAAATACAACTTCGCAACATTTGTATTTATATTTTTTGTATGCCTCTGTGATACGCTTGAAAAAACCAATCTAAGTTGTTTACCCTTCCAGCAAATAACCACTTTTAGAATTGACGTCAAAAAGAAGCATAAACCTGTGTAGCAAAATTGAAGGAAAGAAAACTTTAAACGTCAGAAATTCAATCATTTCTTGTTGGAAAACCAAAAATCCTGCAAACGATAAAATATAAAATTATTAAAGTTATTTTTACATAATAATTGCAAAAAATAGTCTCACTGTATTACTTATGGTTTTATTAGTCGATGATGTAAATTATTTCATCGTTAACGGAAGGGTATTAAACGCCTTCTGTTGTTTCCTTCTTTTATATATCATGCAATAGGACCACTTGTATACAAACCAATAGGGAGACAAAAGAGTTCGGATGAAGGAATTTTCAGATACTAGAACAATCATTTTCCTCGTACAAAACTTCATTTATACAAATAGAGATCACATAAATAGTTTGTTTAAATACTTATGAATCCCGTATCTTTTTGGCTACTAAATTACAGACATTTTTCAACATAAATAACTACCCAGAATGTGATCGAACAGAAGAAAGTGTGCATTGTATGTAAGCACCACATATTTGCAATTTGGAAAGAGATTGCAGATAGCAGAGCGTTTGATTAGTAGAAGGAACGAATATTAGGATATTTGGATAACGGGAGTTCGAATGTAAAAGGTTCTACTGTATTTTTATGAAATAACTGTATGACTCATTGTAATCAACTAAAAGCATATCGAGGATGGTCTCTAATATTTAAGATGAAATTTACCAGAATATTCGACTAATTGCAGTAGACGGTTCTAGGTTGTTGCTTCGAAACACGAGGGAGGCGCGTGGCCATATTTTACGGGCGTCGGCGTGAAACAGATAATTTTCGAAGGAGGGAGGAAGCGATATCTGATCGTATATCAGAGCACGAAATGGTCGGTCGCCTTCAAATTATCGAAAACAAGGGCCAAACTAATGGGCCCAGTCGGGCCATCTGGCTCCGCGGGGCTAGCTGATTCACGCCAACCCGTTCACTATTTTCACACCCGACGAATTAACCTAAATGCATCACCGTTAACGGGTCCTGTTGATCTTAAGCAGAATTTCGAATGGTTCCGAGCCAAAATAAACCGCCCATCCAGGCATTAATTATGTGAGGATTGGGTCTGCGCGAAAGTTTCGATGGGTTTTCTCCTATATGATCGTATATGATTTTGTGCCATAAATAAACAATTATGTCAGTATATTATATGTCGAGGTCTGTATAACACAGTGAATTTGCTGTTTAGAACAATAATTGATGCGATTGAGTGTGTTTTATTGTTTACAATAAAGTTGAAAACCAACTCTGGAAAAAAAATTCGAAAATGGGTGGAATAAACGTTAGAAACACCGGAAAATGAACTTGTGATCTGTTTCGAGAAGCAGTGATGTCAATTTTACTCTGTGATATACTAAAAAATCATTAATATAATGTAGTTATAGAAATTCGGTAAATGATAATATTTCAAAAAATTGTTTATTAGAGTAAAATTTTCTATTGAGAGAAGATATGTTATAAGAGAATCATTATGCTTTTTATTAGATTATTGCTAAATTGTAATTAAAATCATTATTGTTCTATTTTTTTAAAACAAAGTCGATCAAACTCTTTGTACTAACCAGATAAACGACGTTCTAAATTGTCAATACGCTATTATGCAGCTTTGATTATTCTTATATGGTATAAATATTTCAATATTAAAATTCATAAAGTATATGTATATAAATAAATGTATGAGAAATACTGATATACTTTAATAGGCTCGTATGCTCTAGCTTTCGAAAACGAGCCAGTCAATTTCTCTTATTAGCAGTGAAATCCCAAGGAATTACACATTACATCGTAAGAAAACACATAAAAATGATATAAGTGCTAGGGATATGATGCAAATTACAGAGGTGTAACATGACTGCTTTATTACGATATGTACTCTGATTGCAAAAAGTGTGCATGCGTCGTTGCCTTTTGCAGTCTTTAACGTAACATTAAACTAAGAATCAAAGAAAACAGTTGACTATACGAAAGTACACTTAATTTAAAACCAAATTCTGAAATATATGATGTTGATTTATTTCATTTGTATTAGAAAAACGATTGTCATATTTAAAAATTAATTAGTTCATTTTTAAGTAATATTACAGAAGTAATACAATTTTTTTTACATATCATATTTGTACTTTATCAAGTTACATTCTCTTATTATGTCCTTATTTATCCAAAACCCTTTAAATATCAATAATCTACCCATACATTATGCTTCATAAAAATGTTCCTATACGTTTAAAGAAAGAAATAATGAAATGAAACGAATGAAAAAATATTAATATTCCACAAACTGTTTCTTTCAATGGACCATATTATTACTTTCCGTATACCAGACGGTTAATGTATATTTATCTCAAACTATATCTTAATTGAAAATTAAATTACTATACAACAATATGACGTAAATAATTTTTAATTTAACTTTATAGTGAAACCAAAGTTGGTACTTAAAAACAAACCTGGCCATTATTTAAGGAAAATGATAGTGACTATTCACATAATAAATTAAATACTTTTTTGTTCAAGTGTAACTTCTAATTTTAATCTATTTAGTGAAGATAGTCATTGCTTTTTGATTATTTTATTTTTTTGCATTTAATGAAGCATTTTTGATCTGACTGTTTTGTTTACATGATTCTTTTGTAAATTAATATTCATAAGGTTTTTGTTATTCAACAGTATCAATAAATATATACGTTACCTTTGTAAATATACATCTACAATATAATAATTTCGGTTGTACTTCCGAAAGGCACCGGTGGCTGATCGATATGAAATTCGGTGGGTGTTATGAAGAACATGAAAGCATCTCAAGTATAAAATTTGAGTTTTGGGAATTCACCAATTCAGAAAATACAGCTTCTCATCTACAAGCTATTTTCTATACTATTTGCTTGGTGATTATGTAATTTATGTACTTAATTAAAATCAACTCTAAATCAACATTGAATTGCTATAAACTGATTGAGATAGAGAGATAACAATATAATACCGTAGCGTCTCGGAATATTAACCACCACACTGGTCGGTAAGGACGTCACGCAACCGAGCAGAGTATGTTCCTCTCTTACCCCTGTGCCGTTCTCATACATCACCTAGTGTTAACCACGCACCCAACATTCCCTCACACATAACCCAGTGTTAACCATGCACTGCTTGTATTAAAAAGCTGTATCTTTCGAACAGGTGAATTCTCGAAGCTAAAATTTTATATTTAGAGTCCCTACATTCCCCCCATAACACCCACCAAGTTTCGTTTTGATCGGCCACCGGTGGCTTTCGAAATAAGAACCTTATTTTCTATTAATTACAAAAGGCGTGAGTATGGAAAATGTTATATTCATATACACTTTTGCTTTTAACAAGATTGTAAACAAACGAGAATTAAAATAAAAACAAAGTATATATTATGTTAGTTTTAAATTTCAGTTGCATGCTGGTGTTAACACATTGCTGCTTCCAATAGGGATGAGGGAATAATTTGACGTGAAGATCCTTTTTGTACATGGACGCGTAGAGGACATAAAGGTCACAAAGGTCGAATTTGTTTTTCCAAATGAAGTCATATATCTTTTAATGCATTAGTAGATGCAGTTTGTTATCCCCTACAAAAAAAGTATTAAGCTACTTATGTCGAAAAACAATTAGTTTAGGAGATATTTTAATTTTAAAATTGCGAAGTGTTACCTACTAATGACACGATGTTTACGATCATGAAGTTGATGCTCGAAAGGAAGTACCTTCAGCCCAAAGGAAGTGTCAGAACGGAATATTGAAATTAAAATATCTCCCAAACTAATAGTTTTTCAGCATAAGTAACTTAAAACTTCTTTATAAATAATGATGTACAGCATCGACAAACGCATTGAAAAATATATAATTCCCTATAAAAACAACAATTTTTATCTTCATATGTCTTCTACGCGTTCAGTTACAAAGAAGCTATTCACATTAAATTATTTCGCCCTTAAAACCATTTAACATTTATCCGAAACATTTATAGGTATTATGAACGGTTTCCAGGATATTCGAAATCGATTTAAATGGCTCACCCTGTAGATTTAAAATATACGAAAACACAAGAATTCTCGGAATCCGTCTTAAGCGTTACAATAGGAAACATAATATTTCATGTGATCCATCTGTAATGTGTTAAGTAACGACATTGACTTCTAAACTTTCACTGTCCCCTTTTACACTGACATTCCCATCAATTGTAGACCATTACCTGACATATTCAACCGTAAAAACGAATGAGAGTGAAATGTTTGACGAGCTCTGAAAGAGCATTGTTTCACCATAAGCGCACAAACGAGCGAAAATGCGTTCGATTAAAAGCAATATAGAACTGATTTATGCTCTTCGTGAGATTTGTTGGCGGCAACTGCGACGTAATAGCTTTCCTAGAATCTGAGAACCGAACGAAATACCTGCGAAAGCATAGGCACGCCAGGTATTTTTTTTTCTGAAAACGTTCTTGCTGGCCAGGGACTCTCGTCTAATTAGAAAAGCGTAAGAGCTGGAACTGCATGTCCATCGGCCGAGAAAAGTCGGTCGACACGTGTCCACGTGTGCTTTCTCACGATTGGAATTTATTTCTAGAAACGAGTAATTACGACCCTACGTAACCGATGAATTGGGGACAAATGTGTTCAATTGAAGCTGAAGCAGTGAAAGAAAGTGAACGGAAGGAAAATGTTTCCAGATTCTTTATTTTTGTGTTCAACGATTTAAGTGATTCTTCACAAAGATAATTAACATTAGAATAGTCATTTTCGTGACACTTATTCTGAAAGTATTAGGTACTGAAATAAGTTGTATGGTTTTCTTCTTGTATCATCTAATAAACTGTATCGATAACCATGAAAAGTTTACTATATCTACTTAGTCTTGGTTTACTATAGCCTTTCTATGTTTCATTTGTTTCAATAGTTAGTACGTAAGTAAATATGGCTAATCATCATTTCCGAATTTACAATTCTTTGCCTTACAAATTAATCAAATCGGAAGTTTTGTTACATCTTTCTTTTCAATTGAATTTTTTTCCATATAATTATCTTTACTTTCATTTATGTAAAATTCTTAACAAACTATCGTTTTTAATTTTTTTTATATTCGCACTCACTGTTTGTCTAGTGCAGTCCGTTCTTTGGACAGTTAACACTTTGTATTCGGCAAAATGAATTATTTTATAGCCAAAAACGGGATTATTACATAGAATAGAGTTCACTTTGTTATTTCAGTAACCTTGATACATGTTATGAAGGTCATTGTCCTGAGTAATTTTATATAGACGGAGTTAGTAAAAACACTTTCACAGGGTAGATGCTACATGCAAAACTAGGACGAAAATCAAGAATGACGAAATTGCGTTCTAGGCATCGTTTCCGAGATATTAATTGTTGAAAATATGGCGAAATACGCGTACAATGTGTCTAAAACAAAATTTACAGGCTTAGAGAATTTTGAAAAATATTGAAGGTTACATAATGTTACACGGTGAAACGTAATAATATTTTACGTGAGTTATGGTTGCATGAATGTTATCGTATACAACCACACGAACTTTTTCGGGTACGTAACACTTTCAGAGGATTTATTGATAGAATTTACTTTTCCCACCAAACGGAGTTGCTGACGTATCCCCAAGGTGAATTTTCACAGACGGTGCCTGCAATCGCGTCTTTAACAGGTACTGTCAATATTCTGAAGTTTACGTCGGTGTAATTTAAAGTCGATATCAGAAAGACTGGCATTCTGTCTGATATAATCCATAACAGTCCGTTATTTATCTAAAAATAATAACATTGCTTCTTTTCAACGCGTCCGTTAAATATGGGGTGTACTTTTATATCACTATGATTTGTTTTAGAAACTACAAAGACAAATTGAGAAATATGAAGCGTAATCTCAAGTAGACTTTTTTCGTATTATGAATTATTGTGAGCAATAGATGCAATATTTGCAGCAACCTAATGTTATAACTAGACTGCGGAATTTTATGCATTTATACTAAATTTTAACTAGCCAATCTTTAACAATATTTATATGTTATTACTAACGTCATAAGATACATGCACTACAGGAAATAAATTTTGAATTCAAATTTCATTTTGATACATTAATATTTAATATTGTGATTGTATGTATTTATAATACTTTGAAATGTAGTACAAAAGAAAATCTATTTACATTTTAAATGTCTTTTTAATAAAATTAACCTCCTACTTTGAACCTAATCGTGTCCTTACTAGGGAGAATAAATTTTTGAGTTTACTACGACTGCATAAATTAGTCACAATAATTGTGTCCTTGCATAAAAATCTGTAGTTTAATTATACTACTACTGTTATAATTCATAAGATCAGAGTATATTAAGTATATTAAGCAAAGTCCATTGAAAACATAGCGTATAACAGTTTCTTACTTTGACGTCCGCCGGAAATATTAAAGCATCGTCGTGTCTGACAACGACTGCCTGATTTTGAGGTCCGTATGGTAACAAAGAGTTCCAACAGCCGACTGCATTCTGGTCAATTAAATTAAAGAATTGGAGGCCCTTTTCGTCCATAACGGAAGAGGTACAGTGACCGAGTGGTCCTCTCTCCGGAAGAACCTAGCAGTTTAAAAAATAATAATAAAGTATGAAACTGTGGTAATAGATTATAAAGTACAATAAAGTGTAAGAATAATAATAAGGTGTATTAAAATGTTCATACTAATTAGAAAGAAATTTGTACATATTTAAAACCTACAAAAATATATAAAATACAATAAAATAAAAACTTCAACAAAACTGAATGTGACGTTTGCTTCATTCTAAATTAAATTAAATCCACGAACCAGTACAAAATTTTCATTAGTAAAAGTATACACTTTTTTTTTCTATATAGAAACTCATTTCGTTGAATACTGAATATACGCAACACAAGTTTATCAGAATTCAGGGAAACATCATATAAGAAATAAAATTTATCGTAGTATCCAATCACCTGTAAAGCTGGCAACAATAATAAATTATATTGCAGTAAGAAAAAAACATTTGTCTAAGCCAAGAGAAATACCTTTCCACCGCCAAAGTTCAATTGACCCCTTAAGAGATGTTGTGTCTCTTTGGTGGAATTATAAAAAAATACTCTATAGTGAACTTCTACCAATGAAATGTTCTGTTCGCAAATGAATCACTTAAAATCAGCAATAGAATAAAAATCGCCATCACTTGTATCCAAAGAAAGAGTTGTATTTCACCGCGATAACGCACGACCGCAAACATCTTCAATGACACGACATATGATATTGCAATTTGGTTTGGATGTTTTACCCCACATTCACCAAACTTGCTCCGTATGATTTTCATTTATTTCGAACATTGTAAAATTCTCTTCAAGGAAAATCCTTTAGAAACACTGAAGGAGTAAACTCGCGCGTGTCCGAATATTTAAAAAAAAAACAGCAAACATTTTTACCACGAAGGAATATTTCAGCAATGTGGAATAACTTTGAGTCAATTAGGGGTAATTGTGTTCCAAAGTCGGAAAATTATCATTTTCGATTTTGCAGCTCTTTTGCGGGTATATTTACGTGAAATACCTTTTCACGATAAAATTAAGTTATTTTAGAAAACAAACTTAACAATTTACGGACTTGCAAAATCGAAAATAATCATTTTATCATTTAGGACAAAATTATCCTGACTGAATCAAAGTTACCCCAACATATAGTACTTAAAAGATCACGCAAGGTCATAGAATAAAATGGTACTTGCATCACTGATTAGGTAAGTTTTATATAAAATTAGTATTACTTAATATTCTTGTAAAGAAACGCGAAAGAACTTATTCCACAATCTAATAATTTCCTGATTCGAGAAGTTACCTGGAATTCATGGTAGCTGTTCTGGGACAGTTGTTCGTCTCTAAGAATCCTTGTCGAGACCGCAAACTCCCTCCTGCTGCTGAGGGGGTGGAAGAACAACGTCCTAAATCCGTCCCCACTGACCGGAGACAGGCTCATACCGAAAATCCCTTCCTCTCCCCATTGGAAATTCAAACCGCCAATATTGTAATCGCCGGCTAGGGGGTCTGGCATGAAATAGCTGTGCGTAACACGCCAGGATTTGTTCTGTTCCCAGGAATAAACGATCAAGCCGTATCCCAGCTCGTCGGATAGGTACGCATACGCGTCGTTGCAACCGCCTTTTCCCAAATCCACCGCGATATTGGCAATGAATGTGTTCTAAACATTAAAGTCTGTGTTATTGTTGAACTGTAAACTTTGTTTATTTAAAATAAATTTGAATCTACAATAATGATCATGTAATACATAGGGAACGGTTGCCGAATTTAGATCATCGCCAGGTTGGACCATTACGTTAATTTATTATTTGTAAGCAATTTGCGTTGTATGATAACCAATATGTGTTGCTTATTATGTATACTTAGTTAGTCAATCGAATTACAATAATGTCTATAAATTTGTTTTTTACACGAAGCCGAGCCTTTGCTTAGTTTCTGTTTACCCTGTTTTGTTTGGTTTCAGAAGAGGAGGCCCCTAATGGTGGGAATAACGCAGTTGTTCATGTCGCATTCATCGAGGGATCACTGTACCACTGTCATATTGTCTATCAGACGGTGCAAATTGCTTACACATGACAAGTTAGAGTAGTGGTAGAACCTAGGCGATGATCCAAGTTGGATAACCTTCCCCTATTTGGTTACACCGTATAAAATTGCCGATATTCGAATAGTTAAAAATCAACTGCGATTAGTAATATTAAATACGATCTCTATTGTTTGTTGTGCTAGTCAGAAGATATACCATTACTGTGCAACTCTATCGCTTTTAATTATTGAACCTTTATTATGATTGTTCTACGATTCTAGGCATGTAAACAATATGATGGCAAAGGAGTAATTTCGAATGATTTTCTAATATGAATTTAAAATAGATCACAATGAAGTTAGCTGATTTAAATTTTCAAGTCCTTCGTTAGTTCGCAACTGTCACCAGACTTCCCCAACAAAAGATAACTTTTTGGGTTACCGGTAGCTCCTTCTAAGAAACAAAACACTCCCTAATCGAGAGTCGATAGTTGCAGGGTTTGAAGAATTCATACTATCTGAAAATGCCAATTTTTATAAAACTGAAATGTATCAGATACTATCTTGTTTAGAGAAAAGTATTATTAATCGTCATGATGCATATTTCAATTGAATAAAAATTATTTTTTTGAAATAAGTATTTTTGTTTCAATCTATAAGAATGGCAATTTCATATGGTACAGCCTAATGATTTCAACGTGTTCACGTATACATGGTTTAGTGAAGATATACCATATTGATGTCTTCGGGTCTTAGTCTATATTGCCTTAAGATTTTGTCCGTTGTCAAGTCAAAAACATTTAATGTATAAGGACAAGCTTGTACAGTTGTGTTCCCAATGCCTATAGTACCAGTATCCAACACCCAAAGCCTGTCGCAAGCGTCCGCGTGTATTCTGGAACAATGGAATTTACATCAAGTTTCGTATTGACGAGGAAAAGAATTGCTACTCAACGTTCCATCTGGAATCGAATGTTAACCCTTGTGCACCGTCCGATAAATTGTTGTACTACTAATCCTTAAATTGCACTTGGTCTAAGCTAAAATCGAAGTAAGGAAATATACCTACATGTCCATGGATCGTTATTATGCAAATTACTGGTAATAAATTAATTTAAAATTGTTTTTGATAAATAATTTTATTATAAGTTAAATTATGGGTTCAGGTCAAAATAACGCGAACACTTGACGTGGATTGAAGAAGATTTATTTAAAAGGGTAGTTATCGTTTATACACTGATTGCGAAGGTATAACTTTCCAAAGAATAGTATAATAATTTTTATGTATTTACAGTATATTTGGATCTGGAAAACTCACGGAAAGTTTAATGAAGTATTTAGTCTTCATGATTGAAAAATATTATTTAAACGATTGAAAATAGTTTCTTCGAAAATATGTAGTTATTTTCTCAGTTCTTTTAAACATTTTAAACGTTTTTAAACTTTTATGTTTACAATTATTTATGAATATTTTGTAGATTAAAAAGTTTATTAATACAAAATTGAATAATTGCGTTTAAATTGTAGTAAACGATAAATTCTTACTCTACGTTCTTCCTTTTTTGTAATTCCAATGTAATAATCAGAATCCAGATGTTTATCTGATTGCAGATTTCAATATGTTAATTTACAAAAACTGAAATTAAATGGAAACTTGTGTTCCTCTTACACGTTCTATTTAATTAATGGTAACGTAATATATTTATTACACAGTTAATCGATGCTTTCATTTGTTTAGGTTCGAATATTCACATATGTCATAAAAGTACATAAAATTCAAATACCTATAAGCAGTAGTCATGGCGCTACCGCAAGCTCCAGCTTTGTTCTGCGCCCAGTTCGGATAAGGTGTAAGCTTCGGTGAGCCTCCCCGATTTGTATCGAGCGATAAATAATTCAAAGTGGCCGGAATTCCTAAAATTTCCAATACCTAAATGTACTAACTATTTTCATTAGCAGACTTTTCGATTCATGAACGAACATTTTGCACGCTGCTCGGTCCTAAGGTGACGGAGCTGAACATTATCGTGTCGCTGACACGCGCTATTCGTTTTTATCTTAAACCAATCTGTCCAACAGTTGCACAAAAGTATTGCAAGGCACATATCCCGACAGACTAGAGAAAGGTTAATAGAAAGGTTACAAGATCGAAAATGTTAAGACAGTGATACAAAAATTTAATGACACGTTAGCCTTGCGTGTCTAAATTGTCATGCGATCGAATGGAAAATGTCACGGTAGAGTCTTTAAAAACTCATCGAATTTTTGATATTTAAATCGATGGACCTACATAACTCGACGCGTTTGAAGCAGAACAAAATGGATTTCGGACGCCGCTTGGATAATGGTATTCAGAGGTCGCGGGATCTCGAGTTCAACTTTTTCTTCACTTTGACTACGCGCCGAATTCTAAAACAATTCGTTTTCACAGGCTCAGGAAGGAAGTCATTGAGCGTTCCGAATTCATTCTGTCAGAAGAGTGTGACAGGAACCTCTTTCTTCTTTCCTCTCTTAATATTTCATATCCTCTGCCCGAAGAGAAGCTGACGTCGGAAGAAAGACTGGGCCAAACAAAGCTACGGACGAATAAAAGCTTCCTGTAAAAACAATGCCGACTTCGGTGGGCTTCGACGCGTCTGGAGAACTTCCAGGAGACTGGTGAGAAGATCAGAACCGGAACAAGGGGAAAATGTAAAAAAGAAATAGAGGAAGCGAGATGTTGATGGTTTGAGAAGGATGAGAGTATGTAGAATAATAGAAATGATAAGTTTTTGCCAAAGTTTTGTTTTAATTTTATTTCTTTATGTCTTGGAAACTTATTTTATTTAAAAGAATTTTTACTCAAAAATATACTATTTAATTATAGTAACAATACTAATTATAATAACATATTATTTTGCACAAGAATTAATATATACATGGTGGTCTCTATAGAATATTAGATGTTACTGGTTGGCGAACTAATACAGATATACACAAATTTTTTTGACATTTTAAGTCTCAATGGGGTTTTCTGTATGGTACAACGTACCTATATCTTTGCCTTTTGTCCAGGGGAATAATGAAGGCATACTTCATATTTTTTTATGGAATGGAATCTGCAGATTCAAATACCTCTCGTGACAAAAATTGATGTCTATTTGAAACTTAATTGCTTTCTGTAAATTGTACATTCCGTGATTGTATAGTCGGTACACTATTTTCAATGCAAGATAATGTTGAATAAATGTACATTGTTCAAAAGACAGCGTTAGAACAGGAATACCAGTGAAGTGTATGTATTACAATACGAATATTGTTTTACATTATGAAAACCGTTTTAGTGACTTTAATGCATGGTACTAGTTTGATCTCCGATCCCAATGTGTGCATTACATACCTATAATGACAAGCTTGTTAACATTTCCGTACAGAATGCCTTAATCACTTTGTAATTCAACACAGTTTAACGAGAAAGCTTGATAGAAATTTAAAATTTTAATAAAATGATGGTTATTTCATACATGTAGAAAGGTTCGGGGCAGAAGAAGTTTATAATAACAACACCATGATAATCAAAAGTTACTATAAAGATAATACGAATGTTTAAAATATAAAGTAATATTTTGTGAATGAAATAATTTTTTCTGCTCCTAAATTAAATGAAAAGAACTTATGTCACTGACAAATATTTGACTACATTGTACTTCATGCTATTACTTATACAATGTCTGCTGTTAATACAATATTCATGGTGTTTTCACTGAAATATATATGTATGAAAATCAGTAACAAAAAAGTGAATGTTTTCACGTAACTATAGAATAAAAGAATCCATTACATTGACAAGAGTTCATCCATTGCATCAAAATAATACAGTAATTACCAGCTGAATAATTTTTATAAATATTATTCAACTGTATGTCAAAATATGGAAAAAATTCAAGTTTGCAGTCTAAAATTAATGGAAATTAGAAAAGATAAGGCAATGTCGATCGAGAGGGAAAAGCAAAATCGAAAATGAAAAAGGTTACGGTTCTTAATACGAAAAATCACTGTGCATTGTCGGTTTGCGTTTCTTGCGCACAATGGCTTGGCGCGCGCCATCGTGTATAATAAACATAAAGTACCGAGAAAAAAAAATAGGAAATAAGAGAATGTACGAGTGAATAAGCCTATTCACCCCAGAGTTCCCTTCTAGATTTTAGTTATAGCGAAGGCGGAGGGAGACAGCGACAACAATCCAGCATTGAAATTCCTCATGCGGTTTTCGGCACTTTGTGTCGCGAACCGGAAGTCGGCCAGACGAGATTCGAGGCCTGCACCGGCAGCGGTGATCTTCTGTACACTACATTCGCGTCAGTTTCCGGTTCCCTACCAGAGATTTTGTACATTTTTTTATCTGATTTTACCTTTTTTTGACTCTCTACTAAGTGACTTCGTTGGTAGCTTAATATTTGGTCAATCCGTAAATTTGTGCGTACTTTTTGGACATTTTGAAACGGGACGAATAAAACGGAATTTATTTTTACTAACATAATACATACACTTAAACTTTTGCATTTTGTAGTACAACAAAATCGACATTTTGTTCCAATGACTCGGTAATGAAATAAGAAATATTTTCGATTTGTAAAGCTAACGAAAACAGATTTACCTAATGATATTTCGAGTTTTGTATCTTATAAAATAAATATATACGTGAATTTTGGATCAGTTTTTAGTTTATAGTAATATAGCGATGTATACGCTATGAGAAAGTTACCGAATGCGTATCATTTACCCAAATCGTACTTTATCAATTTTCTTTTGTGTCTGTATATCTTAACTATTTACCAATTTATGCAACTGATGATACCTAATTTTATGTAAAAAAACACTATCACCAAGATTATTTCGTTCGGCTGACAGTAAAATTTAAACTAAATCTACTACTTGATAACTTTCCAATACAAGCCCAAATTTTTTAGAATCTGTGTAATACATTACTAAATATTATTGAAAACGGTGAAATTAAACAGGAGACGTGTGTACTTAACTTGTATGTAATAAGAATAAACACAAAATATTAATTGTTTAAAACTGGGTTTTGTTGTCAAATCATTTAGTTACCATTATTTGCCAATATGTACAACCTACAGGTTTAGATATATTATGTACACATATCGTAATGGTAATTTGAATTTGCTTATTACTTAGCAAAGCTATTACTACAAATGAATTAAATGTTGCCTTTATTGAGTACAGACTTCGGATTGCAGACCTACTTAATGAAAAGTATTATTGAATATAAATGTCTGCCTTATATTAACAGTTTTATGCAATGAAAAATAACAGACATCTAATTAGATATGACGTTCCTTTTTTCATATTTTATTATGTTTTAGCCTATGTAAATTTAAATGTCGAAGAACGTAATACGGCCACGAATGATAAGTCTGCTAACAATAATATTAATAATCTAAGATAATCTAATTAAAACATTAATCTTAAACAGTTTTCGAACTACCTCTTTATCTAAGCAAAAGAGTTGGATAGCAAGGTCCCCATAAAATTTTCATCCCCACACTGGGGGGGGGGGGCATGGAACCTGCCAAGCACATAATTTATTGCCCCCCCTCCACCCCGCTTTTGTTGCCAAGGATCGGACTTTGGGCAAAAAATAGATTTGAGAGGTGTTCAAACGAAACTGTGAACTGTGAAAGTTTTAAAGCGGTCCCGAGTTTCAAACTCTCATGGAATCTTTACTGTATCTACAATTTATTTCTGTCTTTTAATAATACGAAAATGCATTCATTTATTATTAATTTGGAAAGATTTTGACATAAGAAAGTACTGAATTTTTACTTACCGTTCCGCCATCTTGGTATTGTGACAAACAGCTTGTTCCGCCATATTTCGATACCAACAGGCAGTGCATTTTCTGGAATAAATTCTCCCTTTAGCATTGCAAGCTGTCTGCTTGCTGCATCTGGATAGGCGAAGTCCAATGTTTTCCAGAAGAATCTTTCCAGAAGAGGGGCCTGCCCAAATTGAGTACCCCATCTCTGCAGGCCAGCCACCCATCCGACTCCCAAATACAAGAAACTCACGAAAATCAATCCCCGGAACATTTTGATTGTAATTTGATACCTTCGAAAAGACGAAATTTTTCACTAACTCCGATATTTTTAAAACGATTCCACGATTTTCAATCGTTCGAATGTAACAATTTATCAATTATCTGGACAGCAGTTTTTAGTTGTTGCATTACTCTTACTGCAAGTTCTTATTGTTTCACGGATTCTATGAATGTTACGGAATTTGGCGTTATTATGAAGGAAACTGTAGCGACGGATACATGTGTGTGATCCAAAAAGGAATCGACGTAGAAATTAAAGTAGGACAATTAGAAACAAGCAACTACAAGAAAGTATAGTAATGGTGTTACATAAAGGTCTATACAAAAAAATGAAACTCTCTTCGTAAAATAAATGAATTTTATATTCAAAATGCATGGGGCAATTCAGATAGAGATGGACCATTGGGAGAGACGAATCTGTTAGGTAGTTCTCAAACCATACGTCAAATGCGCAATGTGATAGTGCTATTTTGTTATAGTTATAGTGATCGAGTTTCGTAGGGTTTTCGTAAGGTTTTGACGAAATTTTTTACGTGATCATTACTGTATTGTCTGAGGAGATGTTTACACAGTTTACAAGTGTTCCGTAATTTATCTTTTTTTATCTAATAAAACAGTTTTTTCGATAAAAATAATTGCTACAAGTCAATTTAATGAAAGGTTTATCGAATTTTACGACTTTTATCGAAGTAGTCCATTTTATTTCTTATAATGAGGGAGAGATGGTCAACAACCTAAAATTTTATTTATTTATTCCTGTAGATATTTATAAAGGTATTTCATTAATATACTTTCATGTTCTAGAAAAGATAGCTCACTACACAAAGTGGCATAGAGTATTTTTAAAATATTTAAGTTTATAACGGTTTTAAAAACGTGGTCTATCTCTACCAGAATTACCCCAAAATCATGCAACCGTAAACTGGATACTTTTGTAAAGTTTTGAAGATACTTTTAAAGACAGTATGTTTAATAAAGTTTATACTGTTTTCAGAAATATCTTATAGAAAATCTAGTACGATAAAGTGTGAATGAACTGGAAGTATCGCTATCTTTATTATGTAAATTTTCCGGAACTACTTCGCGTAGAACGGTCTGTACATAAAATAAATGACTCGAGAACCAATAAAAACTGATAAAATTTCAGAAGCTAGATGGATCTAAATGATATTGCAGAAACCGTAATTACGTACGGAGGAAATGGAGCTTCGTTGATCCTGTTGTTTTTGTTACTTGCAATTTTCCCGGGGAAAGGTACTGAATGTACTTTCCTTACTTTCAATTACAGTACACTTTGATACAAAGAGATAATACAAAATGAGTTCGATGTAAATTTCTCCAAGAGTTCGCTTGAGCTTAGTTAAAACTTGTAACTAAAAATAAAAGATTTTGTATTATACATTTTCTAGGTAATAAATAATTTAAGATCCCTGATGTATTCAGTTGGCAAGTAAAAGATGTTTCTAAAATTTGAATCTTGAATTTTGTAAATGGAAGTAATAATTGCCTGCACATACACTGTTATATTAACCATGTAAGAGAACGGAATTTTTAATTTTGTATTAACAGATATATAGACATCACATTTATTTATTATATTGCAAAATATTTAAATAATTGATTGCTAATAGAACTGATGCAATATATTATGTATCAATAAGAAAACTAATAATAATGTTGTATTTAAATAGATTGTACATGTATATAATTCTATTTGCTTTCTATCAACCCATAGTTATTCTTTAATGATTTGTTTCGTTTCTAAAATAAAGGATTTCAAAGTAGAGCAGCTACGTTACTATCTAGGAAGGGATCCTGAATTAAAATTTAAAAATTAATTTTCGTTCGAGTTTAAGTACATATACACGTGAAAGTTGAACACAAAATATAGATTCGAAGTGTAAGCGTGAATCAAATTTTCCCTTTCCATGGCACAGAAAGAGTGCTGAATCCATAACGGGTGTAAATCTGTTCCCGCGACTTACAGTGTCACAACTCATGCATAAACGTCAAAAAATTCAATTTCGAAATTTTTTATTCCGTTTACTTGGAATTGAAAGCAAACTTTCCTCGAATCTAAGAACCTTGTAATCTAAGGATATACACAACGGGTTAAGATTAGTAATTAAATTCAAAGTCAAATAAAAACATTTACTTGGTGGATGTTTGTTGTGTTTGCGAGTGATTTCTTTCATTTTTATTATGAAACTGAACGAAAAGTCTCTTACTTTAACATTAATAATTAAAAATGCTTAAATTTGGTGATGTGAGTAAGTTTTATTGAGAATTTGGAAAAAAATGGAAAATATCTGTTCTTTCATTTTTCGACTAAAACTAGTTATTTTTGTGTCCTACGATTTGATATAAATTTTGTTTGGTCCTGAGTGCTCTATCAGGACATTGCATTTTTGTTTAATCGAACAGGCAATTGGCTGGGGTACTTAGCTTTAAAAGTTGCAGAGCTTGAAGTTGTTTACAATTCAACTGAAACTGATGAAGACAGTAGTGACAATGAATAATTTAAAATACAAATAATTTAAAAACATCTTTCATAGTTTAATAGTTTAACAAATAATTGATTTGTAATATTTGTTATCCATATACTCGTTACACTATGCGACCTGTACAAACCCAAATTCATTCGATTAGATCCCATCTTATGAACTACTGGTTTCTAGTGTTTTATATTCAATATAAAATCATTATTCAGATACGTGGGTAGAGGGTACAAAGCGTGACGGCGTAACAGATCTGTTGCCACGGATCATCGCGCGTTCTAATCTATTATACCTATCAATTGCTCACTTCCTAGTTCATAATTAACTCTAGACACAAGGTTTGTTTTCTAATCGCCTTGTGAACCAGATCACGATTGCGTTGTCCTGATGATACTTTCCAGAATTATAATCACTTTATACAGGCTGTTTCATAATTTTATAACAGATCTTTAACAGAGTAACGTATTTATGTACAGAAAACTACTACATAATTATTTCAGATCATTGCAAAATAATAATATTTATTAGAATCGGATCGTATAGAATGAATAGAATAATAATAATTATTCTATCTAATTTTTTATAGAAAGCTTGAAATTGAACGTTGGAATGTGAATTGTATTCCACCTTCCAAATGTGAATGGGTAATTTCTCTTCTAAAAAAATAATTAAATTTATGAAATAAAATAAAATGATTGTTACAAACTTAAATGTCTTTAAATAACTGTAGTACATTACATTATCGTCGTGATTTTTATCGTACTTTATAAAACACCCGGTAGATTTATTTAAAATTCACCTGCAGCTCCAAGTAGCAAATTAATGTCGAAAATTCCAACTGGATCGTTAGTTGTCTCCTCAGTAACGTTTAATCTCGAATGAAAAATTTACTTCCGCACTAATACTGGTGCGAGCGATTTTTTATTCCCAAATCAATTCTGCCATGGTGCCATTAAGCTGAGCAGGGCGTACGATAATTGACGGCGCCATTAATCAGACTTGTGCCCGCTCAACGACAGCAGTTGGCTGCTCAAAATAAAAAATCGCAGTCTAAATCAAAAACTTTGGATAACAATTAAAGGAAGCGTAGACTTTTAATAGGAGGAAAGAGAATTTTAGATCTTGACTAAATTACATGCTGATCATTATTGAATCTGGCGTCATTGAACTAATTAGGTGTTATTCAAAGCCTTACTAATTGTCAAATAATTTCTGTAGATCTTATTTCTGAACTGAGGCGAAATAATTGAGCTAGGAGATTATATTACATAGTAATCACTGATAATTATCGAAGAATGAAATAATGGTAAAATAAAGTTGTTAATTGATGAAATTGCAATTAATGCTGTATTTTTAGTTTTGTGCTTAATTTAACAAAGATTATTTAGTTGTATTAGTTATCGTTTCCAAGTAAATTCACATGAATGATTATTTTAAACGTATATACATCTACGTCGGTAAAATACATTATTATTTTACGGTGAACTATTTCATACGACATTCAATATCTTATTTAAAATAATCAAGTATACAGCTACTAAAATAAAAAGATGCTTGTCTTCAACAAAGTGAGACATTAAAAAATCTGAATTCGCGCGAAATTCAAATCACTCGATGAACTAACGCCTTTCTAAGCTTCACAAGTCGTAATAAGAGAACACCTTTTATTCTATTAATTTAATAGGCTGGTATGATCCTAATGTTATAATAAAAATATTATGAAATTTCAATAGGTACACGTATTTAAGTAATCGTTCAAACGAAAAACGACACGGAAAAATTCGTGGATACTGCATTTATTGGCCACTTGTTTCTCGAATTTCATTGTTTCACGCTTCTGCCGGAAAACACACGTGTATTTCCGAACGAAAGATTTTTCTTGAGCGAGGAATCGTAAGATCTTGAATTTGTCCCGTGAATATACCTTTTTTCAGAAACTTTGGAGAAAATTCGTAACAATAGTCGATAACTTCGTCTTTAGGGCGAACAAACACACGATTCGTAGAAAGCCAGTGGCGAACAGTGGAAGTAAACTGTTGGTTCCTACAAATCGGCACTGGTATATATGTACTCAGTTCGTGTGACACGTGCCTAGCAAGCTGCAGACGTTCACTCCAATAAACCTGTGTGTGTACACTCTGATCCATAAGTACAGGAAATATAATTGATATAGAGGGATCCTTGCATTACTCGATTAAACCTGGAACATAATGAACTACATCATCGAACATCTACTTTGTTCAAGTACTAATGTTTCGACTTTGAGACAACGACTAGACAGCAAATTTTATAAATTTGTAACCGATAAACGTGATGAAAATGTAAGAAAACAAAAGTAATTTAATCTAAAGCAATAAAATAATATATAAGGAATTTTTTTCTTTATTTACAATCTAATAGAATGTTGAACAGTGGAAATAAATCTTACGTTCACGTTCAGTAAACACAGATTAGCATGAAGAACTGTGCATTGACACGAATGCCTACCGCCTAGTTATAATTTACGATATCTTTTACCAAGTGAACCTTGCGTTGTAGATAGTTTTCCTGGGATAAAGTATTATTTTCAATGCAATTCGAGTTTCTTGATTGTCAGTGACAGGTGAGTAGTAGCAGAGATTATGGATAATATCTTCCGTGATAAAGTGAATTTATTACATTAAATTTACAGCGTGGAATATTTTTGTTTGTTGTCTCCTTTGAGTAGTAACGGCAATAGTCTATTTCCGTTAATGCTGACAAAATGTAAGTCAAGAAGTTCACTTTGACTTGAGTTTTTCGATTTTTTGCGAACAGTCAAAATGAGGTCGTAACTAAATATTGTTTATGATAATACGAAACTCATTATACATTTACAGATGAGAGTGTACACGTGTCAGAGTAAACCTGTGAAATCTAGTTCTCCCCACTAATGCAAGGGGCTGGTCAGAAATCTCGTTTTCCGAAATTCATAATAGAAAGGTGTGCAGCTGAAACTGGTATGCTAGTCCATTACTATGAAATTGGAGCATAAATATCCTGAAAAAGACATTGAACGTAGTATCGCAGGTATAACACTTATCGTTCATTCTTGACAGAAAAAATATGACGACGGTAACTTTATCCTGAACAGATACTATTGTCAAGTCCCATTAATTAATTTCACACGTGTATTACACGTAAATTACTGTGTTATCTCCAAGAAACGATTAACGAACAAAATGATAAATTCGATGATCGGAAAATAAACAAAATGGTCGCTGGAAGTTATGTAAGAAATTATGAGCAGTGGCGATACTATGATGACGCATTGAAATCACATGAATTATCGTCGTGTTAATAATATTTATGACTTTATTATACGAAAACTGTCCATAATGTTTATGATAAAAAGTGAAAGAACTCACATATTCTATAACAGATAAAATATGTAACACATTCACTTTGGTGGTAATACCATGACCACGCCTTGAAATCACTAGAATTGTCCTTCCTATCCATTGTATTCGCGACTGCATTGTACAAAACCTGTCAGTTTTATCTGTGATAAAAGATTATGACACTTTTAGAATGCGTGAATATATTGAAACCGGAGATAAAACTATTGCAACGCGTTGAAATCACGCGTATTACGTTGGTATTAACACTAGACCTATCAATCAGTCAAAATGACGGATACGCAAAACTCTTGAAAAAGTGATTAAAATGTCGTAACTGTGGATTTCACGAGATTTCTCGCAACTTCTGTTGTAATATACGAGGCGTATCGACAAAGTAGGTAAGTTTCGATCAACAATTTAAAAAACAAATGAAAGGAAAAGAAATATGTTGAACTACGTCGAACAATGTCAACATACATACATATATTATTGTTCCACATAAGTTACAATTCACTTCCACGCATTCGGTGTATCGTTGCATTAGCTTTTTAAAATCGGCATCGAAAAACTTTTCCGTCAATGACTTCGGGCAGCTTGTCACTCCTGTCATTAGTCCGTCATTATTCCGAAGACGTTGAAATTGGAGCCGCTGTTTTAATAAAGGAACAGATGGCAATCATGGATGATCGAACATTCCTCATCTAAATTTCTTAAGAAACTGAACAGTCGAAAGTACCATCTGAGGACGCGCGTTATCGTGCAAAACCACAATCGGAAATGACAGCATTCCGTTGAACGCTTTTTATCCCACTATTTTGTTGTGAATGGCGGGTGTCGGTTTGTTAAGGTCTCGCAATCTATATCAGCACTTCAAAATAATGACGGACTAATGACAGGTGTGACAAACTGGCTGATGTTGGTGGTGGAAGATTTTCTTATGTAGGTTTTAAAAAGCTATGGATATCTTTAGATCTTAGTAAAAGTTATAATTATAAAAATATTTAATATTATATATATATATATATATTAATTTTTAAATTTTCTAATTGGAAGTTAGATGTAATTAATTATTACACCGGACGCGTGGAAGTCAATGGTGACTATTTGGAAATATAATGTATGTATGCAGGTATTGTTTGTTATAATTCAAAATTTGTTTCTGTTCATTGGTTTTTTCATTTCTAGTCAGAACTTACTTTGTGGTTGCCCCTTGTAAGTACGAATGAACCGATTAATTAACTCATAAACCTGCATAGTTTCCTGAAACTATCGTTTTTATCGATGTTGTAGAATCGTCAGTAGTTCTAGTGTTAATGCAGACAGCTTTGTTAAGCTTTCTCCTTTGGAACAATTATATATTTACTTTCATCTTATTGCTTGTCGATAAATTGAAGTTCGAGTAATCATTTCATTACTACTTTCTGAATTAAAGCGGTCGAATTAAACTGGCACAATTAAATGTATCTACTAAGTATTAGATCGTAATATGAGTAAACTATTTACATGGAATTAATTAATACATCTTTCTGATACATATATTTGCATTAAGTTCCACAGTAATAAAAAGATGCTATTAAAAATTTACAGCTTTAAATCAACCTGTATCGTGTGCTAGAATTGGTAATTCTTGTTTGATGCATTATCATCGCCTACTATCCATTTTTCTGCTCATATTTTCCTAAGAGTTGACAAAACTCCGAGACCCGCCAATAACTTCTATTAAACGCGAGCCGATCAAGAAAATGTCAACATTCTTATCCTAATGGGATCACTGTCGCTTAGAGAACGAACTATTACCAGACGACGATTACATGTTATTTTATGAAGCAATGATATTTCGTGAGTTGTAATAAGTACGAGACCACGTTAATATTCGAATGCAGAGCGTGCAGAATCGCACCTGGAATTGCTTCACGCGTGTTTAGAACGTGAGGTTCGGCACGCGACTATGCTTAACGCTGGAACGGGAGCGATTTTTCCTTTGGATAACATTGAATAAATATTTAATTTTGAAACCAGGAAAACCAAACGGCGTGATCCCTTGGAAATCGCAGCAGGAAATAAATTTTAAATCCCGGAGCAATAACCCTGTTAACTTTAACGAGACGACGACAAAATGACAGAGCGTTACGTGTGATCCTCAACGACGAATAAATTCCCAAGCGAAACTCGTTATCTTCTTGCACCGAGCGACGTACGAAATTGTATTTAACCCTTTTCCTTCATTCTCATGCCATTAATCACGTCAGAAGCCCTTTTACCAAGGGTGCAATCAGTGTTTCTTGAAATGAGTAATTGCGAACAGAGGCCACGCACGAAGGCAACTACAATTCCACTATAATTGCGGCGAGTAGAATTCTACTTCAACAAACAGCAGAAAGTTTTGTATACATAGGTATTTAAAATTTGTTTTTTTTTTCAGATTTGCACGTATCAATGTTTTATCTTTTATTCGTGTACATGACTATTTAGATACATGCTTACTTATACGAAATAAACATTTCAGAATTTTAGTTCTCGTGTTTATTTAGCGAATGACAGACAAGTACTTGGTGTTTATTTTCATCATTTTGTACAACACATTTAACAATGTTTGATTCATTAGGAGAGTTTTCTGGAGTAATTCATTATCGAGGAATACGAAAGCTAGTCTGGTTATGACAATACGTTTGATTTCTTTATAATCATGAACAATTTTTTTAATTGGTGACATTAACATCTATTTTTCGGCTAGTAATGAAAACATGTTAGAAATAATATCAGTGCTGTTACGAATATTCATCAGAAATGATTGATTATTAAATTATAATATGGAACCCCTATGCGAATAACATATACATACTACTCAGTCAGCCAAACATTGCAGCGTTTTCACATGTATGTCATTTTTTAAGGTAATGTAATCTACAAACATAAACATGCAACATTTTACTCCATCGAAATCCACATATATCTCTAAATATCGTACATACATCACATGATCGAACAATCTATATTAAAACCCATCTAAATCCTTTGTGCCCAAATAAAAGAAAAAATGATAAAAGACATACATAATCTAAAAAACGTATTGCAGCTAACCTTGCAGAAAGCATTGCAACTATACATATAACCGGTAGCAATCAACCTTGCAGCAAACCTAAACCTGAATTACATAAATCCCTACATAATGGAACCTGTTTGTGCATGCAACAATTCACAATCAAGAGACATTAAATAAATCACGAAAAATGTAATAAAAGATTACATGTGTTGCTCAAAGAATTTTTGTAACTGACATTTTTAAAATAATAAGCACTTATAAAAATTATATGAAGTAAATTTTAAAGTTAACAATTATATTTCAATTATGTTTCAATATTGATTATTTAACAAAATTTTCAATTTTGCGTATATCATTAATGCATATTGTATATTTAAATAAGACACGTACTTCTTATCTATTGAATTTATTGTTTAAAGGAATAATGATAATTACTAAACAATAAAATGAAGCTTCCGCTTTGTACAATAAATTCAAGTGAAAGATTCATATCGTTAGAAAAACTTGTGTTAGAAAAAATGTTATTCCGAGTTCTACTATATTTCTCTCTTAAATTTATATTCCTTTAATCGTATTTTTAATTATTTTTCAACTCTGAAAGTTTTACTTGTGATTGTAGACATCTATGTTGCCATTTTTATATTATTAGTTTTTAGTTGTTATTACCATATTAAATTTCATGTTATACCTGCTGGTTTCGGAAATGGTTGGAAAAAGAATGTTACTCATTTCAAAATACTGTTTCATAAGTACTAGAGAATCACACAGAAATAATGAAAACAAAAATTTTTAATTTCTGTGAAAGCTGTGTAAAAAATATAATACTCAAAGCGATCAATGAAAATTATAATATACATTCAATAATTGATGAGCATTCAATATCTTTTAGAGGTTCTGGAATACAGGTTGTAAGAATTGACGAACCAGTTCATTGAGAATTTGCAAAATGAAGGATACATGGTAAACTTCGTGATAAACTGTAACTTTGTTTTCAGAAAGGAATTTGCGTGCACATTTGTATTCAGTATACTTGTCAAGTAGACCTGAATAAATGATAATCGAAGCGTGATACAGGTTTTATACTTCTGTGATTCATTTATCATGGATAACTTTCGCTACTACACACCATAGAATTTCTCTATTCGCTATAGTAATTTATTCATTTCTTACAACTCACGGTTATATTACGTTTGTATATATCCTGTACATATTGATGATACTGTACACATGATTAATTAATTCCGGATAGAAACTAGTTTTTATACAAATTAGTTGCTATTTATTGGTTTCTCTAGCGAGGATCGAAGTCCGAGAAATGAAAGTTAGCTGGTGCACTGTTAACAGGAATGAAAATGTAATTAGGAGGGAAGGTGAAAAAGAAATGAAGTAAACGTAACAGAACTTGTCAATCTGGAAGCATTACCATAAATGAGACTAATTGTAGAAACCGTTGAACGTGGATAATGTAACAACCGTTCCTACATAGCGAACAACTACATTTCGCGCGAGTAATTATCAGGGTAATATTGTGGATTCTAGAACTGTCACTTTTACGACTAATGCTACAAAAACAGTTAATGCTAATACGAGATTGTTAATTTCTTTAACAAAAAATGGTAATCTAAATTCAAGATACATACTACACAATTTATTTCTCGCCATAACATATTATACAGGTTACATAAATTAATAAACTAATTAATACATTATTTATGAATTATAAGTAAGTTCATTATGAAATTAGTTCATTAATTTGATACCTAGATAAACATAATTATTCATGGAATTATATATATATATATATGGTTCACACTTCTTTATCTTTGAATAGTCCTTAAAAAGTAGTTCAAATGTTTTAATAAAGAGAACAACAGTTTTTAAGTATCAGAATTATCTAAAGAAGACGTGAAAGACACATCTGACCTGGTGGAGAGGGAAACGGTGAAGGTTGTAAGAATGTAAAATGTAAAATATTTTATATGATTCTAACAACAAAGTCTTTCTCATGCTATATTACTACTTACGTTACTATAAATATTCAACCGTAACTTTCATAAGAGTTACACGAAGAATACATGCTACAAAATATAAAATAAGTTTTATCTATAATGGCGGTTTAGATAAATGGGATCGCATAAATGTTGGACTTATTTGGTAGTGTTGTATGAAAAATCTTCTCAGTAGAATGTTGAATATTTCAAGGGGCAGATGTAACGGTGGAAAGACTTTTCCTTAAGGTCATTTTTATGAGATTTCAAAGTCGTCGGTATTTTTTCAAATAGAATACTACACTTTTTTATACCCTTATACAGCCTAAAAGACAAATTCAACGACCTTAATAACCACACCGTTTTACGTATTGAGAATGTTAAATTCGTTTTCTATGCTGTATAAGAAATCGAAAACAAGTATATGATTCCGTTTTAAAAGAATACCAGTGATCTTGAAATCTCGTAAAAAATAACTTTGAGAGAAAATTATTTCCACCGTTAGATGTACCCCTTAAAACAGTTCTACTTTCTCCTGAAAAGTTTTTTCATACAATGATCCCCTTTTACTGAGACACCCTGTATATTTAGTTGGACAGAAGTATTCGAACGTTTTATTCAGAAGCATAAATTGTAATCTGCAAAATGAGTTTATAGGAACATCATATTATATCGTTATTTCACCCATTCTGCGATGGTACAACGCCAAAGTTTGCGAAAAATTTAAAAACACCAATTCACAGACAGCTTAAATGGAGCGTCAATATTCAGTTTCTCGATGCTTGAATATCTCGAAATAGATGGTATAGAAGAAAAAAACAATTTGATCAACCACATCACCTAGAAGATATATCGAAGTGTAGTCGACCTAAGGAAACAACAATTGAGCAAGATAGGCGTTGATTACTTAAGGGTATATTCTACTTTGCAGGTTGAAAACGGAGGCCAACTTTCATAACATAAATTCTTTGTTCAAGAATTAATGAACGGATTTTAATACTTTTCTTTCTTAAAAATGTTTATTTCTTGCCGTATAGAATCATATTTTAAAAATATTATTACAAATACGTGAATTGATGACGCCAATGTCTTGCTTCGGTGAGAAAACATGCTCTCTGTGGAAGTCCTCCCGGGCCTCAAAATGATCCTGAAAAGATAACAATACAATGATTATATTCAATAGGGGTCTAAATAGCAGCCCCGTAAAGAAAGAATTCCGCTTTTGACCTATTTTTCGATACTATTTTTATGATTAAACGACAAGTATTGTTTATATCTGAATAATTATAGTCCACTTTATGTGTAAACCCCTATAGAACATTATCATTCTATTTTTATCCTTATAGGATCACTATGAGGCCCAGGAAGACTTCCCACAGCGGGCTTGTGTTTTCACCGAGGCAAAACTGTAATGATATTTTTTAAATTTAATTCTATACAGCAAGAATTAATAAACCTTTAACAAAAAAAATATATTAAAATCTGTTCATTAATTTTTAAATAAATTGTTCTTAAAAATTGGCCTCCTTTTCCGACCGGCAAGATAGAATGGATCCTTAATGTAACATCATTGGTATCCCTAATTAAAATACTACAGCAGAAGGCGTTTGTCCAAAAACATTTGTCAGATACTGTACATGTACAACAAACAATTTGCTCTTATGACTGACACGCATCTTTGAGGATCGCTCCCATATCTTTCACCCGTCATGCATATTCACGGTTGATATGATCTAAGAGTTGCGTCGATATTTCACAAGAGTCTCCCACCTAATTAACCAATAAAAAGCCGCGAATGAAAACGCGCGTAATAAGTGCGATACACAGGGAGGGGGAGCGATAAATTTCTTACCGGGCACGATCGTGGGCTTAAACGTCCCCTGTAATTTGTAACGAAATCTCGAAATCCTCGAAAACACGCGGTCCCGTACTTGTCACTCGTTAATTTCACTTTGTGGCCCTGGCTGACTCGCTTTCGCGGCCGAATTTAAACCGTCGAGATTGAAATTCCTCCGTCGCGAATCGAATACAGAACTTTCGAGCAAATTGCGATCATTAGTCTCCCTGTGCTTCACCGATTGTAATGAAATAATTGCCATGGCTGCTGTGCGTCGCACAGCTGCAGATTTCGGCCGATTCGCGGGAGATAGGTATACGGAGCAAGGGAGAATAAAAAAAAAAGAAAGAACAGTATCGAGAGTTCTTCGTTCAATTGTGAAAGAAAGAAAATTAATGCACGAACCGCCGTGAATGATATGTAAATTTGAATTTCCATGATAATGAACCCGAAGTTATGCGGACAATTCAGTGTTATTCGTCCCGTTCCATTATTCCGTCCGTGTGTTGCTGAACAAATTTATTTTTATGCACAGTATGTAGCGAAAGTACCTATTCGACATGATGGTTTGAAGCACATTATGGACTCTGAGAATTGTACAACTTGATACTACGGAAAATTTTACATGTGCCCCAGATATGCGTTGAAGATACACAAAACGGACAAGAAGTGAAACAATACCTACAAATGTTACCAACGAAATGATTATTATAATGCAAATGTGAAGTCTGGTAGTTTTAGTACTTTGGGTAGTTACTATACAGGGTGTATGAAAAATGTTGAAGGACCCGGAAATGGGAGACTCGTGAGGTGATTTAAAACAAGTTCTTTCTTAGCAAAAATGTTATCCGAGGCTTTGTTAACGAGATATTAACGGAAAACCCCGACCAATCAGAGAGCGGGAACTCGGCCGGCAGGCTCACGCTCTGATTGGTCGGGGTTTTTCGTTAATATCCCGTTAAGAAAGCCCTGGATAACATTTTTTCTAAGAAAGAACTTGTTTCAAATCACTTCGCGAGTCTCTAATTTCAGGGTCCTCCAACATTTTTGTTACACTCTGTGTATGTATTTGTAACCGTATCATGCCTATTAGCTGTTTTTACTAAACTACTGTTGTTTGTGCAGATTCACGCTTTTGGATACTAATATCCAGTAATCTTAATTGAATAGAATTTTATTTCGTATATTAAGGATTTTAATATGTTAATTGTAATAAATAAATAACATCATACTTCAATAAATCGTTTCTGTTATATTTTGCAAGTCGGACTACTTATTTCTAGTCTATTTATTAACGATTTGGTTTATCTCGTTAGTACTTACTTGATGTATAACATGTTCCTAAAGAAACGAAATAATCTTGTTTAAGTTCTTAGATCGGATTAGCAGATATTTCAAGAGTCAGCTTGTTCCCCTGCCTCCCATATCTTTAGCATTCAATTAAGATATGTTCTAATAAGATTCTTCTAATACGTAATCACATGTTACATTCATGCTGTCTATCCTGAATTCTGCAAGTATTGTTCGTTCTTTTCCCCTGAGATTATCTTATTGAATTTGGAAACTGATATTATTTCTGGCTGTATCTGTGTCGGATGTTCTCATGGATTTCATCACATGCACAACTTTAGCTTTTTAGGTTTCATACTATAGTTCTAATACGGTGGCGATACATTTTAGATTTAGAATATCTTTCTTATTTTCTATTGTATCAACATGGCAGGGGATGATAGGAATAAATATCGAATATGTATTATTAAAATAGAATATTTGAAGTGTTTCGAAATGAATACAGAGTTTTATCAAGATAGTAGACTACTTAGTGGTATATCAAATACTATGTTCAAATTCAATATTATCTATAACAATTACAGATTTCCATGTCTTATTCTCAATAACATTCCTTTCATTTTAGATATACGTAATCAAAATAGTAATCTGTTTCACTTACAAACAAGTTAATAAACTCTCTGTTAATTACTGAAACAAGTTTCACTAACACAGGCTTTTTAGCAAACCTTGTTTACTTAAAAACGTATATAAGGGAAAATCATATCATGCTATTTTAGTAAAAGTAAAATGTGTGATACTCAAGGAGACATAGAATTAAAAAATATTGTTGAGAGTTACTTACATATGCACACATTAAATTAGATTCAAGCAAAATTTGTAGTTATTAGTGCGGTAGGGTGTACGTATTCCAATATATTTTAATTGGTAAGAAATGTTAAATCTTGTAGCAATGACAAGTCCTATTTCACAGACGTTCATTATATTATCATAAAGATAATTGGACAAACGAAAATAATGGGACAAAAATTATAGAACTATTTTATTCTTGAGATTTCAAAATATTTAACACCATTCTAGACTGAACGTGGATGAAATAAAATAATGTAGATTTTTCTTCGAATAACTCTGATTTTTGAATCGAGGTTTTCGGGAGAGGATACTGTAGTCGTGACGACGAATTTTTCCATACGACTGAAACCTTGGTGCTAAATCATTTTTCTGGGCGTAGGTACATTATTTACATCAGTGGATTGCTGGTTAGAAAGCAATCAGTCTATTTTGACGTGTTATTTCGACATCAGATGCCCATTTACGTAACGAGTGCGCTTAAAAAGAAATTTATGCTTTTCATCACGCAATTTCAGATGAACCAGTGGCCATGAGTTGTGCTAAATAAAGTAAACATTTCTATACTCAGATGTAGAAATCTGGGTTGTGCCAATTACCAGTACTTCAATTATACAAAAGCAGGAAATTCTTCTATTCCTACGTGCTTCTTTGGACAGAAATTTCACCGCTAAGAGTAGGTAACTAGTATTTATTTCCTAACACAGCGTCATGGCCGTACTTGCCAATAATTGACACGCGATGAGGTTATACAATTAATTAATTGCAGTCGAACCGGAAGATTCTGTATTTATTGTGGGCAACTAATAGAGAAAGTTAACCAGGTGTCAAATTAGTTTTGTAAAAGTAATGGTTGTAAGTTATAGTTTAATAATAAGTGTCACTCGCCCGGAAAATTCAATATCAGCAAGGAAAATGGTTTCGAAGTCTGCCATACGCAGCTTTAAAAATGGATCTGAATAATTTTCATATCACAATTCTTTTCACTTTGTAGGTTTCTCTGGGAGCATATAAATAAAAAAGTGGAAAAGAAAAAAACACCAAAATAGAACTTCTGTTCACCTCGATCAAAATGCCTATGCTGTTGATCGGGCAACTTTTTAGGATCTTCTGCGCCATCAGATTGGTGAACAACATAATTATTTGTCATAGACTTAGAATAACTAAATAAAATGGATGATTAGGTATAGTCATAATTGGATTCATTAAAATATAAAGTTTTTAATACAGAAAACACATATTATTTGAATTAAGGCTACTGATATTTCTAAAATAAATAATAAGTTTTTAATTATAATTACTAAACAAATACTGAAATCAATATTATTTATTAGAAATCGTAATAGGGTTAGAATTAAATGTTCTGCTAACATATTTAAAGTTACACGAAATGTTAAAGTTCATGGTTTAATAATATTGCTAATAGTTTGAATTATTACTATAAGTTTTATTAGGATATTTGGTGTATTTATGGAACAAAATAAATACATACATGGACCTTCATGTAGCTTGAGCTCTGAAAATCAACTTACACGCCATGTTGACATTTTTTGTTTCTTCTAAACTATTTTACTTACATGTATTGAAACACATCTAACACGTCAAAAAATTGTATGAAGAAGTTTATTTATATCCCTTTTGACAACCACTTACATATAACGGACTTCCACAGCATTTTTATACCCGATAATGATTTTACTGAGCTATTCACACTTATTTCAGTTCATGGGAGTTTGAGTCTGTAATTTCCAAATATCATTTTTTCAAAACTAATTTAACATCTGGGTGATTTCCTTTGTAAGTGTCATTCGACGGATATTGATCTAGAATTCACTAGTTCTAAAATTAGTATAGGCTATGAATTATATCCGTTTATGGTGGACGTAATTAAGTAAATGTACTAAAATAAAAAGCTTCATAAAATATAAAACAGACTTCATCTTCTTCTTTTCTCGAATGCAACTATTACGAGTGAAAATTAATTTCTATTTAATTTCCACTTCTATAAATCAATTTATAAAATAAAAATTTCTAATTATTCTCTTTAAGTTTTATGTTATTCATATTAGGTAAATGTAAACATGAATTTTCATAAATATTCGCAATCTAGTTTTTATGGATAAATATATGATATACTATACAACGAAAATAAATGGCACTTCACTAAGGAGCCTTAGCTTTCGGCAACCCGTCTCTCATACCGTAAATCGGGCTGCCGACTCATTCCCCTTTATATTAAAGAGATACTCCTTCCAATTCCCGAATATTGAAGTATTATAACTGTAAGTATTTCTTTGTGTTCGGCGTCATCTAAATGAGAACAGTAGTTTTAAGGAGTAAATGATACTTGAAATGATACATTATTAAAAATATGATATTTCCTTTCTAGTAAATTTGTAAAAACGAAAAAGAATATAATGTCTATTTACTCAAAATGAACTGTTTGATTTGAATCCTTTGGATTTTATCTTACAGAGATATTTGAAGAGCATATTGTTAGTATTTCAGGATAAGTAATAAAATGAATTTGCGGCAGTGAGTAGAAAATGTATCTTATATAATTGTAAAATGTAATTATTGAATAAATTCTACAGAAGTCTTTAAACTGATTATTTTTATGGCCACAAAGAAAGGGAACACGATAATTCCACTTGTTTGGTTTTTTTTTTAGCTAAGTTCCTATGGGAGATTCTTTAAGTACTGCATTTAAAACTTTGTAGAAAGGACCAAAAAATGAACAACCGATATACTTTGTAACATCGAAATATTCAGAAAGCATCAAATACTTGAGCACACAATTTCGTACATTTATTACATTAATACGGAAACTTTATGTTGTGGAAATGCTTTCAAAGTAGTATCGCAGCTTTATTTCTCTAACTGTTCGATCAAAGCCTCAAAAGTCATATGCAACAAGTTCATGTTTCATCTGTGTTATAATTCAGCTTTTCGTTAATTTCTTTATAATAATCTTCTTGACTCTTCTCTTCGCTTAAAACCATGTTTCCTTCATCTTTACCCTTTCGACTGGTAGGTATACATATAATTCTTCCATCACCCTTTGGTTATCTTTTCACTTGACTTTCTTCCTTCTTGCCACTTTCTTCAACCTTCTTTTCTACTAATCTCGTACTTCCTTCTTCCTCATCCTTTCCTTCTTCTTTACAACCTTCTTTTTGTACCCTTACTCTACCTGGAAGAAGAGGCAAAAGCGTGCTCGTTAACCCATACACCTGTGTTCACCTGGCCGAGTACGAATTTTTCATACGGAGACCCTCCTTGAGCTCGGGTCCACCAAAAAGAAGAGACGGAAACTGTTCATGTGTCCAGCGTCACCGGAGATATTCGATTTTATGGACCTGTGATCTTGTTGTAAAAAATCTCAACAGGTTAACGAAATGTTTTATCAGCATTATGATACATAGTATACGTTTTTAAGAACGGTTTGTAAAAATGCACTGTGTACGATTTTATTAAAATCAAAATTTATGCATATAGAGTTGAGAGCAGATCTTCCGGAAAGATATTTTTTAAGAATTTGTATTTTTGCCTATATATATTAAGTAATATTAAAATGTCTCGATGTCGGAAGAAATGATTTTCAGAAAAACGTGATGAAGTTCACTGCACTGATAGAAATTAATTTTGAAGAGAAAGAGTCTACATCCTGTCATAATTCTTCCTGTCTATATTTGTTTACCTAAGAATCCCTAAACTTCATTCTATCGTAATGTCTATGTCGGTAATAATTGCATTACAGCTGCGTTTCATTGTCTGTTTTCATTTATAACTGATATAATCACTCGCGATGGAAAATTACACACGATCAATCAACAGGTGCACTCAGTTAGACAGCTTTTCCAGGTGCAGTAGGTATAACAGACACGCATCTATTATGTTCCCGAAACGAAACTTTTATGTGTTTAACCGACTGCCACTGGTAATTCAATTGACTTGCTTAATGTTTCTTTATCAGAACTACAAGGTTAGACTTTCAATAAACTTTCTGTACGAGTTATATAACAGTATAATTGCTATAAAAAACTACAAACGGAAATCAAATTTAAGTAATGCAACGATAACATAAATCTATTTATTTGAAAACTGAAGTTTGTCGTTACAGTGCCACCGTGTTTATTAAAGAATGGCGTACTCTTGTCACATAGACTGGGTTGGACAATTTCATTAATTTCAAACAGTGGATATTACGATAACGAAATACATCATTTCATTTAAAAAAAATATCAATTACCCTAAAATATTTGAAAATGTGTCCCTGCATAAGCAAAATTCTTTAACACAATATTTTTCCCCTTGAAATAAACACTCTTTTCCTCTATTTTCCGTTATCGTTAACAGCAGGAAAGATATTTTAGACCCTAATCTTAAATGACTCACCTGTTGTATTCCTTTAATTACATATTCATGAATTGTATAGAAGGTGAGTACGTATATAAACCAATGGTGGTAAAAAGTTTTGTTGTATCAACAAATATACGTGTTCCATTACATTAAGAAAATTTAAATAATTCTTCTACATTCGATACCATTTCGAAGGCCACGTATCCTAACAGGCAGAAATCCTTCGTGATCCACAATACTTCCTAAAGCGAAATACGACTATTCAGTCTGTTCAGAGTGTGGTCCTTTATTCTATCGAATGAGAGATTTGGCATATGAGACGTTCCAGGATAAAATCGCAAACAGCCGAATCGCAGCGCGCCTTTGGTCGGAACCGAGGCTGTTTGCCGGAACACGAAATGAAACGCGCGCACCTGCCCGTTCTCTTGCCTCTCCTCTGTTCTGCCCTTCTATACTACAGTAACGTATCATTCGTGGACCCTAAAAGTAAGCAATAATAGTCATTAACAGGCCTGGAAACGTGGTTTCACCGATCTCTAAACATTGCAAGAATTACGTCAATATTTTGAATGCTTCTTCGAGGATCATTGAATCAAAGAACCTTATTGTTTCCCAGTTCCCCAATCGATATTTTGCTTGAAAGTAACATCAGTGATAATTAACGTGGAAATGTTTTAAGTAACTTAATATTTTAGCCTACGAGGTGTCTTGCGCAAATAGGTGTAGATGTATTCTTAAAACGATTCGCGATAGAACAAAATGTTGCAATGTAAAATTAAGTTCGTTCAAATATTTCATACTCTTATGTTACTTTCATTAATGAAATGACTCTCCGTATCCATTGGCGCACCAGCTGTTACAGTTTTTTGTCCTGTGCGAAAAAATATTATAGAGTTAAGCTCTAGAATATTATTTTAGATCTAGGATTCTAAGATGTTGGGTTTGTTAGAAGTGTCTGTTGTTTGTTTATCATATTTGGAGGGCGTTAAAATGCATTTAATAACACATTGATGTATAACGCAATGTTTAATAATTTAAGTAACGGTAATTCATCTTTTACTTAGAAACCCTCCAGCGTGTCATTAAAATAGGGGTAGAAAAACGATCAAGCATTCGAACATATCCAATAATTACGAGTAGACTGCCGATCTTTATGCGAAATTGCATTTTGTAAAGTAATTTATAAAGGCAAGAGTAAAAATAGGAAGTTACTTTTTCTTTTTACGATTTTAATGGATTTAAAATAACATAAAAATGCATTAAACTTGATCGAAGTTTTATCGTTTATTGTATTTGTTCATATACTTGAAATGCTATAAATGAATAAAATTTCCAGTCTAATTATAAGCCAAAAAAACGTATCGATTTCAAATGTATGAAACTTTATTTATAAAACTAGAAACAAACACACACGAGTGTAGAGTACCTGAAATTGTGTGATTTATCTATATGATATTTTTCTATCTGCTTTTTACCTATATTTTGAAGTTCACCACAGAGATGGTCCACGAAACATGGAGACTACGCCACTGCATTGTTCGTCCTTCGTCTCTCGCGACTTCTTCCCTCTTTTTCCCTCCTAAACAGACGGGTATAAAATATAACCGAAAGAATCTGCCGCGTTACTACATACAGTATCGTGGCCCTTTCGCCCTGAACAAGAGCGTTGGCGAACGGAAGAACAACTTGGTGAGGGGAAGTTAAGGGAACTTCTGCCCCCCTTTTTCCTCCCCTTTCGTTCACATGGGGACCAGCTCCCATGGCCCCTTCCCCCACTCGTGGACCACCGATGCGCGTGCCAGAAACCAAAAACACGTGCCATCCTACCGAGGCACGGACGCTCGATTGAAAAGCCGCTTATACGTGAACACAGTAGGAGACTCCGTTAAAAAATAAACTTATCTTGTATTCATCCTTTTGTGGAGCAAAAAATTGATGAAGTGCAATAAAATAATTATATTTTACTTAACTTCTCAACTATGGGTCAGTGCGAAAGTTTTGATGAATTTTTTGCAGATATTATTATTGCTATGATTTTGTGGAACAAAAAAACAGTCTTGTTAATGTATTGCATTATGAATCGTTTATTTGTCTTAATAGTAAACGAGTTTTATTTTTTTAAAACGAAATTCAGTGTAATATTTTACACGCTTCATTTCCGTGTTATAATTAGGCACAAACTTTACATAGGAATAGACATTGCAAACTCCGTTAAAAGTGACCACTTTTGAGAAACTGCCTCGTGAATTGCAACATGCGATAACTTAATTGCATGTAAGTATATACATATACTCAATAATAATAATAATGATATTGATTTAAGTATTTTAAATTCACGTCCTCAAAGAAGTATTATGCAATTATTGTTGAATTACAATTAAAACAGTTTAACACAAAATTTCTTTAACACAAAATTCATCAAACTTTTTGAGACACTCTTTTTACTTCGAGTAGTTAAAAAAAATAAAAGTATTGATGAAGTTTTTATAATTCTGGTAGGAGTGATACATATACAGAATGATCAAATAAGGGCCCAAGATATTAAGAGATTATAGTACTCACAGAGAGAAGAAAAAGATATCTAATCAACTCTTAGTAATAGGAAGCGGGTTAATCATAATAGCTTTGACAGTCCAGCGCCAACAAATGTTGGATTGAGCCATAAATATTTTTCGCTATAGATACTAAAAAATTACAAAATACATGTTACTTAAGTAACAATGATTATAATAATATGAAAATTCAATGGCAATTACACAGTTACATAGCTGGAGAAGGTGCTATCTAACCCGACATAGATTTAAGAAAAGGGAAATATACGCTATCTTCCTTCTCATAAAACATTCTTTCATCCAGTGAACATACAGGGATGGCACTGTAGACGTTAAGATTTAGTCTTGTATTGTATGTCAAATTTTCTATTGTACCTTACAGGATATGTACATACAGTTACTTCAGTGATTTCTGTAACATGTAATAGACTACACTTTGAACAATCAAAATGAATTGTAGCTCCTAGCATATGGATCAAAACTTGTAAACTTTATAGGGTTACAATACTACATTACATTTACAAATATGTTACAAATAGAGTCGTGTTTTCTTGAAAATGGTGAATAGAATCTGTTGATACGTCTTTTGATAATTTCAACTCTAATGCAATTTATTACAATGAGAAGTGTAACTAAAAAGTATAAAAATATATTCAACTAATTAACTTCAATACATACGTCAATCTAATAGTCCGGATTGGAACTGTGAAACCAGGTCGTAGTAATTATTACTAATTAATAAACGTCCTGAAGGAAAGTACAACATTTTACTCAATAAAGATTCTATGACTAATCAGGAAAGTAAGTTAGTGCATACACTAGAAGTATCATATAGAAGAACTTAGGAGGTGAAAAAGTACTTTAACATTTCTCATTAAAAATATTCCGGCTACTTATTTTCATCTCAAACAAACCATAATATTTATGACAACTTAGGGTGACTTGTGAGTAATAACAATTATACCAAAGAATATGTAACCTTCGTTACGTTATGCATTAGTTTCCGCAAGTTAATGCCAATATGTTAACCCACGAAATAAGTTACATCAGAATATATTACAGTAATATGTTACTATCCTAAATTGATTGACAAACACTTATTAAGTATTTAGTGCTGTCCAAATAAGATTCTGGAGGATTCAATTCCAGTGCAGCAGTAATGCTTCTATCAGAAAGAAAGACAGTAACTCAAGCGGCCGTTTTGGTCGGTAGTATCATAGATACCAAGGGAGTATGTCATTTTTTCAAGATTGTTCAGTTTCTCTTCGAACAGTGCATGTCCGACGTTCACTCTATCAGTATTCGCTAACGTCCCGCTTGATTTCCCTCAGGACTTTTTCTCGAGTAAAGTTATGACACGGCGACATCGGCGGGGCATAGAAGATGCAGAGGCGCACAAGAATCCGGCCTAATAGAGACGTTTCAGCAAGGAGTAATGATACAGGCTGGCAAGACACGCGTCCATGAAGCTTCCGCGGTGCCGTTTATATCCAACCGGTCTCTGGCGACCGGCGAACAACCTTTTTCTTGCTTTATTTCGCTGAAATGAGATCACACGGTTGGTCATCGGCGAAATTCGTTCCCGCCACGACGAAATTTCGTATCGGCCGTGTGCTCTAATAAGACGTCTTCGTACCAGTGTGGACAGTTTAACGACCGTGGCCCACTCGTCGCGAAAATTGTTGAAAATAAAAAAGTTTCTCGAAGAATACATTTCTCAACTCGATTTCTTATGATTTACCTGGGCTTTTTGCTTCAATATTGTATTGGGATGATATCATTTTTCTCAGATGTGGATTATTCGCACTTGGGCTCGGCTTAAGATTTTTGAGGCCCGAGGTTATTAAACTTTCAAGGGTCGCCTTGGTTGAAAAGAGGAGAGGGGGGCGGGCAAATATTTGTTGTAATAAAACATATAGTAAAGTACATAAATCTTCAAAATTGACTATCATTTATTCATAACGAACGCTTGATTATAACAAACAATGTTTCGTTGTATTCTAATGACTATGTACTGATTCAAGTAAGAAAAGTATTTAGTGAATTAAAGTAAGAAAATTACACTACCTCGACTGGAAAATTTTATTTATTACATTGTAGAAGATTTTATAGCACCTACTCAATTAATTGAAACTTTGCCCTATCGGATGATTATTCATTCAGATCCTTAGATTATTCTGTATCATTAAAAATTCTCTAAAATTAAAAATTTTGCTTAGACGCTCGTATTGTACAAAAGGAGCTAAAGATTGAATGGGCAGGGTTTTACATTTTCTAAAAGGTGTCAGTAGAAAAATTGGCTTGCATAATACAATTTTTGGCGCCCTAAAGTGAAACTTACGAATATAGCTTCCGACTACTTGGCGCATACAAACATTCTATGTATATGTTTGTTTAATTGGGTTTTCTATAAGTAAATTTCAGTTTATTCAAAGGCAAAAGACAATAATCTGAATTGAGCAACCTTAACCTTTAGTGGTACGTTTTTACTGTTATGTTTATTTTCTTAATCTTCGATTACCTGTAACAAAAATTTACAATTATTGTTATTATTAGGATTTTAGGAAAATTCTATGTATCTCATTTTTCTACAAACGTTTCGACAACGAAACGAGGAACTTTTATACCATAGACAACTACAAACTTTCATAAAGATAAAAATGTACATAGAAATTTATAGCTATTATGTTCCAGATTAATGTGAAAATAAACCAACACATCTGAATACAAATCAAATAAGAGGCACAGAAAACGAGAAAACTTCCCGACAGACCTATTATTTCATCACCCATTCAGTGCTGCCAATTCTCGGCGATACCAGTTCGAGAAAAAAACAGGTGCGAAGCTAATAAGTCATCTTCAAACTTCTTGTTGCTTGAGGCTATTGGTTCACGAATTTTTTACAGGTCTGTAGGTTATTATTGACGTTTTTACTTTATTGACTTTATAAAGATGATACAGTCTAATGATGAAGACGATAATAAGAATATTTCTTCACTACACGCGTATATCAAAGTGGCAGCAATTATGGCTTATTGACAGTACAAGATAAAAGTATACCTACTTCGAATATTGTGAGAATTTTTTGTGGTGCAACAGAGGGAATTTAAGATTGAACATTAAGAAAACAATTAAACGCTTAAAAAATGTATCTGATTCATAAACTGGCATTTTAAAATCACAGTCAGTAAAAGCAATTTTCTAGTATGATTCCCCTAGTGACCTACATATGTATATTATATTTTCCTTGTGGGAAGTTCAAAATAAGTTACTCAATATGAAAACATACGATTGTCCAAATAATACTATAGTTCCAGATGAATACATGTGGTAGTATTGCAACTATTATTGTTAGTTTAATGTGTACAGTTTCATTTGTTGCTTTGAAATCCAACCCACTTATATGTTTGTACATGTATTTGTCCGATACAGGAATTATTTATGTTTCTTAGCATTGATGATTACAGGTCAATTACTTCGAAGAAATATTCTGTACTGGTATTTCATTTCTTGAAATGAGAGCATAATTTCGCACAATATAAGAATTGTAATATACAATACGATATTAACTTGTATTAGGACATAATTTCTAATCTACTGTTGATATGTAAACCAGAAATGGTTTTCAGCAATAAATAAATAAATTTGGTCTACTCGATCGGTTATTATCATTATCTCTGTTAGAAGAAGGCTTTTCGTTCTCCGAATGGCGCTACTGGAATATTTTCCTCTCGTGTCAACGTAATGAAGGTCCTCCATAAGAATGGAGATTTCAACGCCCGGGGATGGGCGCGCGCCCAAGAATTCCATCCTAAGTTATATCGGAATTTCCAAGAGTGGTATGTCGCTTCTAATAAACCCTAATCATTTCTTTTTGTGTGGAAATCGAGACGTTTCCCGCGCGGCTACAGATACCTGCCGCCTTAAAAGTGATGTACGACACCACCTGTCCCTTTAACCTGTCCGTGGGCATCAGGTCCTCTTCTCATTTCACAACGGACCAATGAATTTTATGGCTAGTCTAATGAAGTCGTTCTAAAGTCACCACACAAACCCGCGATGATCTTATCGCGACTTAATTGGACGAACCGTATTTCATCGAGCCAAATCTGCGGGTCCAGTGATCTGTTCCCTTTTCTTTTAACGTACCTAAGTCGACCCTCGACGTATTGTACTCAGGTATCAAATGTTTGTTTCGTTGATCAAATAAATAATAACCGTCCGAATGAAATACGAACAGTTTACATTTTAATCGATGACTTTTCTATAGGTAGTTAAAAGCTTTAGGGTCGATCCAAACTATCGATCCGCTCTCGCTTCGTTCCCACTCCGTTCTCGGTTCGATCACATCCCTGAGTATCCACACTACAGAGCCGCTTGCGGTCAGGTTACGTTTTATTCTCGACACGATCACATACCTCAGTTCATTTTCCACCTTCCTACTGTCAAATTCATAATTATTTTCTGCGATACAATGGCAGTATTTTCAAATAATGAATTGGCTATAATTGCTATTGCATTGGACGAAGAAAGTGAAGAGTGCCAAAGAAAAGAACCCAGGAGGTCAATGTGGACTCATCCAAGTTTGATGAAGAGAAAAACTGAAGGGGAATATTTTACATTATATTCTCATTTAGTGGATGATGACGACAAATTCATGAAATATTTCCGAATGAGTTCAGGTACATTCGAAATGATACTATCAAAAATTGAAAGAAGAATTTCGAAAAGAAATACCCGATTTCGCGAAGCTATTTCTCCCAGGAAAAAATTAGTTGTATGTTTAAGGTAAATAATACTTTTTCGAATATTAAAATACGTTAACGAATACCGTACTTATCACAGAATGCAAAATTAACATAGATATCCGTAATCTGTATACAGTAAGGCATGTTACAACGAACTAATTGGTTCTAAAACCTCATTCGTTATAACATCTGTTTGTTGTAGCATTGAATATTGAATATTGAAATATTGTATGTAATTTCATAAACAATAGCAAAGACTGTTATTAACAGATTCGCATCATCAGTTTTTTCTTTACCATGGTAACGATAGCGGACTGAGACAATTGGCAGAATGGCCAATCGTATTTTCCCGCGTTTGTTATAACATATTCATTCGTTGTAGCATTCCGATTGTAATAATAAAAACTGTACGCTGTAGCGTTCGTTCATTGTAACATCGTCCGCCGTAGCATACCCCAATGTATGTATATATATATGTATATAAAAGGAGAAGTCCTGACTGACTCATCATCGGCGGCGGTATAAACATATATATATACATACCTTTTCCAAAATTCCAACACTTTGCATCGGCCATTGTTAATATTTGAAAAATCGTATTGATTGGTAGTAAATCGAGAAACGTGTTACAATCGTTTCGGTTCTGGACAAGCCCGATCTCGCTCCAGTAAAATATTGTTTTCGCAGATAGTTACTAGGATGCGATCGAACTGAGATTGGAGCGTTACCCATAATGTGAATATGTCTATTTTAAACCATGGAAGTATATTTGATCGAACCGAGAACGGAGTGGGAACGAAGCGAGAGCGAATCGATAGTGTGGATCGACCCTTATGGTTGCAAACATTCTTAAAATTTATGGGAAAGATGATATTGTGTAACAAAGCTCCAAATACAAAAGAAGGTTTCGATTATTAAAAAAGTGGAAATAAATAGGAAAATTTTCTTGTATTGTAGAATAATCTGTATTTGATATAATAATATGTTTTAAAAGGCAACATATCAGTCTGTTTGTGTTAAGTAAAGTATGGATCTTACATTTATAGACCATTTTGTAAAAACGGAAATGAAACAAACGTTTATTTCCACTATTAACGGCTGTAGCAAGTTCTAAACAAAATAAAGTTTTAACGACACAACATTAAAATGCTTGTATTATTCTTTATAGTTTAGCAACACACGCAAGATCTTCCAGCGACCATTCTGTTTCGCAAAGAATTTAAACAACGGAGAAATCGTGCGCCGATGACACGATAAATATAACGATCGTGAGTATCCAGGGAGGACAAACAATAACAGAAATTCATTAACTAACAATTAAAATGCATGTTACGCAAGGGCAAAAATTAATTGACCGGATCGTTTGGAAGATTGCCGGTAAACGGAAGAACGGAACCGTCGATGGAATAAAAAGCGTTAATTGCTGGAACGACAGATGAGATATCGAAGAAGAAAGTACGAGGAAGCCGGAGCGGAGGATAAGTAATAATTTGCAACGTGTGAAAGAGAAATCGATTGAGGGAAGCGTAAGTGATTAAGAGCGGGACGAAGAAAAGGGGTAGAGAGCGCGCGCGCGAGCCTGAATGAGGAACAGAGGGAGACCATTAGGGGACCGTGCACCGAGCCGAACCGTGGACCCCCACGCTTACGTTAATTATTTCCACATGACTCGTCTGAAATCTCGCGAGGACCACTAATTAATACTAACTTCGAACCCCGACGAAATTTTCGGACCTTTCGCTGACTCCCAGGATACGATACATCGGGGTTCGTCGTTAAGATTAAGGGAACCGACGAAATAATCTTATTCATTGATTCGCTATTTTAAACTGTCACGATTCCGTACTAAAATCAACAGTTTATTCCAACCACCGAAGATGCTCATAATTAGACTGAACATTCATGCAAAGTTCGATTTTTCTAGATCAACGAAAGCAGACATTAAATACAAATCGACTTCTTGTATTAATGATTTTATTTGGTTACAAATAACATGCAATCTCTATTGAAGTTCTCGGCAGATATGTTTACTTTAATGTCATTTGCATATTCAGATTATACTGTATGCGCATAAACGTTGCCGTCAAGTTATACTTTTAGTCAGAACGTGTAGAAATGTTTTGTTCTCGAGTTTATTTTATTGTACAGTTATTATATTAACAATTCTATTATTTATAATTCGTTAGGAATTAAATATTCCATTTCCGAATAGAATTCCCATGGCTATTAACATTAAAGCAACCAAACCTGGCAAAATGATTACAAATTACTTATTTTACAATTACTGAAATCGTGTAGGTGTTTCTGTCGAAATCTATACTGACTTTTAATTTATTATACATCTTACATTATACTGTATTCTGTTATACTGTATTATATATTATACAATTTAATTTAGCATAGATTCAACGCGGGTAATGCTAGTATTAAATTAAGAACACTTGACAAATTTTTTCAGATTTTATTTATTATTTAAAACTTTCTGACCAGATAATTTTTCCATCTGTTTACCTGACTTCCTTGACAAAATTGCCTACCACAATGTTACTGTATTCAAATATTTATTCCAAGTTAGTAAATTACTATACTAATCTATTAACCAAGCATTCGGTAGCTTTCAACAAACTAACATAAAATGTATGTCACCCAATGCAAATTACACAAAAAATCGTCTTACGGTATGGATACAGTGAAATATTAGTTTCCCCAACACAACATACCTATACATATACACGGTTTAATTTACCACGTAAAATGTAATGTTATACCACACAGAAGCGAAAGGAGTGCGTTAAGCTTCATGCCGTACCATTTTCCCTGAAGTGCACAGTCAGCAATTGAAAAGGGTGATTACAAATGTTTACACGTTGGTACTTGATCTTGTCGGTTTTGCGAAACGTGATAACACTAATTCACAGGTGCGCCCGAAACATGTTCCGCCTGCGAAATGTGCGGTCGTGCTCTACTTTGCAACGCGATCATTAACATATCCACCAACGTTCGTGGAAGGCGAGCAATTACGGAAATTGGAAAGGAAATTAAAGAGAAAGGTGGAAGTTTGCCAGTTTCTACGGCCTGATGGAGGCTACGTTGACGGTAAACAGACGGAATTGAGATATTGCTACGCGTTTCCAGCCAAATGAGGTCCGAGTGGATATACCAAAATTGTAACTCTTTTTTATTCGCGACCTTATGTTGAACCCCTTGCTATACGATTTCTTTTACGACTTCACTCTCAAGAATTACTTTATCGTTAATATTTTCCCAGGCAAAAAAACTCTATTCTTATAGCAAATGTTCACATTTATTCTAAACCTTAAATGTTAATACCAGCGAAACAGTATTTCACGTCGACCCAAAAGAAAACGAATATGTTTATTAAATTCAGTTTGACATCGTTATCACGTATCCGACACGATGTTGTAAGCGTAGGGGTTAATAATGGATTTATTTAGTTATCCTTACCATCTGAAAGAGCGTTATACGCATTTATCATGCAATGTATGTACATGTGTGAATATTTCAAAGAATATTACAAGCTAAATAGGCACAAGCAATATCTTCCTGGCTGAATGTTTTGACAATTCTCTCGAGGAGAGGAAAATATCTAGCATTACTCAATTATAGGAGCTAAAAAGAAATTACGGACGCTCGCGCACGAGAGAAAAAAAAATGGAAAGATGGGCTGAAAACCTGTCGGGCAGACGATACCCTGGGCAAGGCACCGCTAATTATGCAAAATAAATAAAGGCACGTGCACTGTGCTTTCTTACGCCCTCTCTCGCGCCCCTTGCCTCCTTGATCCTGATCCCGATCGCCGGCACGCGATTTCAACGACCCGCAATTACCGATCTTGCGCTGTGTAGGAACAGAAATTCGCTCCCTTTCGTCTTCTCAACCCTTCAAATCGCTCGTTTCTTGCTAGTCTCTTTTCACTCCCCACGGCTAGATCGCTGAAATGTAGAACGAAACAAAAAACAGTGATTCATTGATAGATCTACAAATTTTCAATCGTTACTTACCGTTGCATTCAATGTACATGAATTTATAATGTACGTGAATGAACAAAATTCGATGAAGTAAAAAAAATTATTAATATATAGTAATGTTTTTATTCTGCTTTGAATCACTTCATAAGGAAAATATCTTTCCAGTAAGTTGCTGTTTTTGTAAACTGAGCTACTAAAATGCGATTTTGCATAAGCATCGGCGATTTGTTTATTGTTATTAGAATTTCACACTTTTCTGGATTAATTCACCAATAGCAGGTACACAGAAATTTATTTCTTTTTCCAAGAGTTTACGAGTATACAGGTGAAACGAGAATTTACTGGACACGATTGAAGCTTTTCTTTTGTAAGCAAAAAATTGATCGTTATTCGCTCACGACGATTTTTAATTAAATTAATGGTTCATTATGGATGGTTAATGGTAGACTTTAGTGCTATTTAATTGTAAGTCTATAATTATGTACCTTGTTTTACAGATCTTTCAAATTTATTATTAACCGTAACAGAAATATATTAATAATTATAATAACGTTGAAGATATTAATAATTCAGAACCATTAGAAAAAATTTCACTCTTATCTCTTACTTTACATATTTCATTATCTGTTTTGACTGGTTAACATCAGGAAAACAAAATGAGTATTACTTACATATAAAGAAAGTAGTCCAATTCTGTATCGTGCTAGTTTCAGCTTCCAATTTAGAATTCAATCACGAGAAGCAAAATTGCATTCCAGTGAAAGGAATAAACGATTACTCGATGTGTATACTAATCATAACCATTAGTTGCGGTTAATGTTATCTTAAACCATTTCGGCAACTGCCGATTGATCGCTACTTGGCTCGCAGAATTTGTTTCACTGATCAACTAATATCAATCACAATAAATTATGAAAAGTGAAGTTTCCGAAATAAATTAAATTAATAACAATGAAATTTTTGTGTGTTATTGCCTGCACTTATGAAGTTACAATCTACATATTTGAATATCGGATATATGTATACAACAAATTTTACATATATGTTGAATACCATTTGTGTCTGTTTTACTTTCACTTAAGGTATATTTCATGTATAATTTGGGGATGTTCAGCCATGAATATTTATTATTTATTACATTAATGGTAATTACACTGGATGTTTACGCAAGTATACGCTTTTGTACACCACATTCACAAGAACAGAAGTTTACGTTTCTAATTCAATGGCCAGTAAGTTATAAACAAAAAATTAAAAGTAAACTAAATATGTTATTAAAATTGTGCAAAAACTTCTGCTTTATTATATTATAATATCTACTGTCATTAGGGCTATTGGTACTTACATAACTCGCATTAATCATAGTAATTGTTGAGTACAGCATATTTAGAATATCAGTTTCTTTAAAATAAATAAAAAATTACAGTAGAGGATGGGAACAAATGAAACTGCATAATGTCATAGGGAAACTAACCCTACACTTTTGTATTGAAAACTCTCGATAATAATGAAAAATATAGAGTAACTAAAACTTTGGTATAATTGGAAAATGACACAAAGTAACGATTTTGTTACGATGCAGGCAATTAGGAATAGCGGTATTCAATTTACCTTCACTTTATAAAATAAAAGCCTAACCTAACCCAGACCCACTCTTTGCCTCTTTTGTCTTCGCTGTAATTTACATTATAGAAGAGGTACACAGCATTCTCATTAGTCGGAAAATTATATTCATCTTCCGTATTCCGAATTAGCAATATAATATTAAAATCTAAAATTTTATATCACATTTTGTATTCTCGAAATTTTTACAAAATTGACACGAAACAATAGAAGTAATATACAAATGAATAGATCAAACGATTTACCCTAAAGTTTTGATCTATTTTAACCATGATTACAATGACTAAATGCTTGCTGAAAAACTTTTGTGAATTGACGTTTAACTCCTCTGCAAATCGAGTAAAAAATGTCAAAATTGCGGTTAATCCGCGAATGTCATTATTTAATAGGCCATTCACCCCTACCATTTACGGTATCACAAATTAGTTAACGCTGTTAATTTTTTAAATACTTCGTATTCCAAATTACCAACATTATTCCAAATATGCTGAAGTATCTTTGCTAAAATAAATATTAATGTAATTAGTACTATTGAACAAATTAACTAAAACTATATTAAAGAATTCTGTTTTTTGGCAGTTAGTTTCTACTATGATGTAGATGACGTAAATTTTCTATATTTTGAATGTAGGATACGTCAGCAAATGTTATAAGACTAACTTTTTAAATTTGCCCTTTCAATAATACAATATAATAAGAATAATTATATAATTATTGTAATACTTATATAAATATTACAAATGTATGTCATTAATAATTATTGTGAAATAAAAAGGAATATTATCTTAATTAATACTTCACAATATATTAAAAATCCATAAAAAAGAATAAATACTTACTTTTCTTGTAAAAACTGTTTCTATTGCGTTCCTTGCACCATATTATTTCTGAAAAAATAAATTTTATTTTATTTTACATGTTACTCTTCTATTTTTTCATTTTTGCTTCCGAATACTCCGTAATTAAGCTTCTAATACGAGACACCTTTTTCATAAATATGTGATTACGTGTCTTGAAGTTGTCATAATTAAATTATTAAAATAATCAATTTTGCATCATATTGTTAACTTCGACGTAAACATATAATTTCATAGTCTACCCCAAAAATACGACAGTTTTGTTAAAAATCGAATATATCTAGATTTATCCCACAGATTAGGCTATAATAGTGGATAATTTCCAATGTAAGTCCTTATACATCACGTTTCGTGCTTTACACGTTTCACTTTCCGGGCGCAAAAACATTTAACAAGCATCGAGAGTAATTTATTATAATTAATTCTCAGTGCACGCAATATTTCCGCGTGTAGTATGAGAAATGGCGACGAAAACAGAGGACGAAAGTGACTGATACGCGTGGACGGTTGAAGCGGGGGAGTATTATACTTTCTTACTTTAGAAAGGTTTGCTTTGAGATTCAGTTTCTTCTGGCGGCAACAGTAACTCCCAGAGGCACTAAATCAACTTCGTACCGTTTCTCTTCCTTCATGCGAACGCGCTTGCCACGCGGTTCGAATGTGTGATTTCACTATGTCAGGATTGCGTGACACAATATGTTATATCCAAGCGAGCGGAACGTTTTCAAATAGTTAACAGCCCATGAACCCGTCTGTTTGCACTTTAATTAATTTCTTCACTTAATTAGAAATACACTTTGATATTCCACAGCAATGTCAAAAAAATGTTTTATTACGTTGTTGTAAATAAAACGATCGTTTTATTGTTGGCACTTGGTATATATCGACCATTATATGTGTTTTATTAGACAAAGTAAGGTTAGTAATAGACTCCATACACGGTATTTTATTGCAATACATTTATGTTAAACTATGTATCGTTGAACCTATCATAAAAGGTGGTGAAAACTCTTTGTTGTTAAACTTCCGTCCAATCAGCATTCAAAATATTATGCCTAAGATTATTGAAAATATCGTTGCCCATAATTATGTAGGTATATTATCTTTTATTTTAAGAAACATTATTATTCCGAAACAATACGGCTTCCTTTGTGAAAGATCCACTGAGACAAATCTAACATTATTCCTCCACTATCTGACTAATTCTACTTAGCAGGAAGCCCAAGTAGATATGATTTACACAGATTTTCAAAAGGCTTTTGATTCACAATCAGTCTCACATTCTGCTCCTATTTAAAAATTGTAATATTTCGGTATCAATTGTGACGTTACCTCTTGGCTAACTAGTTTTACCACGAATAGACAACAAATTGTGAAGTATAATCATTCTTATTCTTAGCCTATTAGTGTTACTTCTGGTGTTCCACAAGAATACTATCTTAGTGCTTTTCTTTTTAATTTATTAATTAATGACATCTCCCACGTCTTTCTATAATCTAAATTCTTACTTTATGCTGATGAGTTAAAGTCTCTGTGAAATACAATGGAGGACAAAAGTTTCGTCAGATGCAACAAGTTTTCTATTTCCTTTTGAACCCAATAAAATACTTCAGGAAAGAAAGAACTTCCTCCTTTTTTTTTTTTATGAACTACCTTCTAAAATGTGATTTTGCATAAAAATCCGCAGTCTAGTCATTAATTATACCTATGTATATGTGAACTCATGGTCGAAGAATCGACCAGTTGACAAGGTGAATGCTATAAATTCATAAAATCCACAGTTCTAACGATGATCGACGTGTCTCGATGTTCATCGTCCCGAAAGTTCGAAACATTTAGGAAGATAGGGCATAAAATGGGGGATTCGTGGCCCAAAAAGGAAGACGAAGAAGTAGAAGAAGCTTTCGCGGATAAGTAAGGCGATGTAAGCGGTTCGCCTGTTCCCAGGCTCGGTCCGCGTTGCATCCGATCGTATCTCCACAAGGATTTATTGTTTGGTAAATCATTTAGTCGCTGCCAACCTGCCGTGAGGGAAGTCGAGCTGACGGTGCCCGTGCTTCTTCCTCTCCTTTCTTTCTCCCTGTTCTTCCACCTCTGCCGTTCGAGCTCCTCCTTTAATTTTTTTGCATTCGAATTTACCGCGAGAACCCCAAAGACACGAAACATGGTCGATAACGTTGCTATGGTCGAATTTCCAACGATTCGCGAGACCCCTGATTTGAAAATCTGTCTGTTTATATCTTGCCGCCACTATTTCCCATAAAAGGTTTATCTTTAGGATGCGTCCAATGATTTTATGTTACTGAGCATACGTTTCGATTACTATCTCTTTCAATACAGAATGCGATGAGAACAGTCAGCAGCCAACACTTTATTTTGGAATGATGAATAATTAATTTATAAACTAATGATTAAGTGAAATCAAGTGTTTTATTACATAACAAATGTTAATTCATTTCAAGTAAGTATAGCAAAGTTACTTGATAGAAGCCAGTAAAATTATTATTAAAAAAATTTGCAGAAAAAAATAAATTGAATATTTTTAATATTTTAATATTTTAAATCAAATAAATTAGGGGTGTTATTTCTTATAATCGAAATGGTTTAGTGTTTAGCTTATAAGTACTGGAACAACTCTTTGGCTTGAAGATTTTATTGCGCTGCACAGATTACAAATGTAAACCACTGTTATTATCTTTTATTACCCTAAGTATGTATTAGCTATTGACCTTCCTGTAATTTCGTGACAATTTGTGTCGTACTGTTTTGAATAGAAAAAAAATTCTTACTTACAAAACATAAGTACAAAATTTTCACCTACTCAATGTTAATTAAACATTTATACAAAGAGTGATATCTAAAAGAAAAATCATGTACAAGTATTACATTTGATAGTGTTTGTTTCTGTGCTTGTGGCCAATACAGTATATAAAATATTAATATTACAAATTTTTATGTATGCTATATACATTGCCATTAACATTGCAATTTTACAACATCTTCCTGTAATAGCAAATGTAATACCAAGTACTAAGTTCATTAAAAGTACGGTACTGGAGACTTTCTGATACTAAACGATTTCGTGTTTCTGTTCTTTTGTAAACATAGTTCATAAGAAAATTACTTTAAATAATACGACAGTCTGCAATTAACCTAAAGTTACCATATTTAGAAAAATATTGTACAATGATTCCTCGATGAATGCGACACGAACAACGGTGCTATTCCCACCACTGGAAGCAGGGTGTCCTCTTTGGAACCAATCAAAGCAGAGCAAACAGAAGCTAAGCAAAGGCTCGGCTTCATGCAAAAAACAAATTTATGAGAGGCTGGAAACCTTTCCCTCTTGCCACGAATGCTCCGAAACAGACCCAAGTTTGTCGCACTCATCGAGACATTACCGTACATTTTCTATAATCTCGTATCCATTTACAAATATTAAAAAAAAATAGTTATTATTACACCAAATATTCTTCAATCACCAGTTTCTATAATCGAATTTTTACTGCAGTTCAAAGAGTTGGGAGACAAAGTCACGTACCTAATAATATTTACAAATTTCCATCTAACGTACCTTAATGAAAGGTACTTTTAATTGTTATTTAATTGTACATTTAATTGTTAAATACATAATTAAAAAGGCCCCTTTTTAATTGTTAAATACACCTCTCCAATATTCAAACGTAAACATTGAATTAAAAGAAACGCAGAATGTTTCTTAAATCATGCGCCGATCTGGGTTAGGCAAGAGACTTTCGGAGCTTATTACACAGAACGAAGATAACAGTCGTCCGACGTGAAGTTGCGACAAGTAAACGAAAGGAGGAGAGAAACCGAATTTCGAAGCTGTCCCAGGTGGGAGGGGAAAGAAGCACACGCCAGGCACGCGTCTTCTCGAGGAGGAATGCTCGCTCGGTCGCGCTCTTGAACACGAGTAGTAGGCTCGTGGAATGATTTCGAGACACGAGGCGAGTGTAGCCCGCTTTGGAGCGAACGGGACAGCGCGAAGGAACCTGATGCAGGAGAAGAGAAAGAAAAGGAAAGACGGAGGAGAGGCGAAAAATGCAGAACCTAACCGTGCAGGGTACAGGTGCATCGGGCGACGGCTTTCAAGAATTCGTGCTCGATCCACCCTCGAGGAATCTTTTTTTTTTCCTCTGCCCTGTTCGCCGGGTCCTTTGCTTGGCTTACAGCACCGCGAGAAACCTCGATCCGAGAGACAATGAAACGCGGTTACCTATTGCTAGCCGCGTTTAACCCTTCGCACGCTCCCGTGACTGCTCTCGCTCGTAGGAAAGTAGAATGGTGACGACGCACAGTGGGGTATTTGACCCGAAAAGCTGGCCAAAACCCCAAATTTTATCTTTGTTCAAAATGAATGAAACTTTGTCCCAATGTTCCTAAGAATGTATAAAAGTTCACTGCTATCTTGGTTTTTCGAAAACAGCAGTATTTAGCAACAAATTGAGACTTGAAAGTCAGAAATTTTTGTGCTCGCGGAAAATGCCAAGAAACCTATATCAAGAAAGTGATTTATTACAAATGTAGTGTTAAGGAAGTGCAATAACAACATATGCAGGATATAGAGGAAGGTATCTAGAGTAATTTGGCACCTTGTTTCCTTCACTTTTTTGTGTGGTTTTGATAAAATAACAGTTTGAAAACAGTGTTTATTTTTTTGTGAAATCAAGTATAAATCATTGAATTACTTTTTTGTACCCCAAAGCACCCCTCGTGATATATTTTTATCCTTGGACATTGCTTTACATATTTCTTGAAAAATTAGGTGCTAAGAGGTGCTAAAACTACAGTTTTATTCAAAAGTATCGCCTCACTTGTGTACTAGTGAAAAATTATTGAGATTCAATGTTCCATAACTTTGTTTATATTCGTCAGAATTTGTGTAAATAAAAGGCAAATTAAAGTTTGAACCTTCTACTTTCTGATCCTGTCGTTCCATTTTATTAAACTCGGTGCCCAAGAGGTAAAATCTTCCCTTATAAAGAGGGCCTTCAAATTGTAAAACTTTGTTCATATTTGAGAACGGATGTTCCTGAGAGACAACAGTGTTCGGAATTCTCCATGTATTTCTAAAATAATGATTCTTTGCCTTCAAAACAAGCCAAACTGCATCCAAAACGGATGCCTTTTAACGAAGTTATACTCATTTACAGAAACGCAGACCATTGAACAGTGCAATGCATGAAAGACATAAAACCATAAAGAGACAAAATATACAAGCAGTAAAAAGACGTTCAAACAACCCTCTATATTACGGGTTTAAATTATTCTGAATACGAGGGGTTGGAAATGTCAGTATAGCGTCCGAATCATGTTCTCTTCCACGGAAATACGTAATATTCCTTTCTTTGAATTACGCAACGTGATATTTTGGCTTCCTGTAGGATATCCTTGAAATCGAAAGCTATATTTCGACTATTGCGAAAGAAATAAAGTAGGTTTGAAAGGATAGATATCGAGATTGAGCGGCGATCACCCTTTGAAGCAGATTTTGCTGAAATGACAGAGTGCTTTCCCCGTTCATTTCCGCTCGAATGATAGGGTCTACGGTACCGTTATTGGAGAATTCATTTGGCGCTATGAATTTTTCAGCTATTCTCGGATAGCCCCGCATTTCTACGAAGGTTCTGCCCTTCTTTCGTCACCGAGAAACCACCAATTTCAAGTTGTCCTTTGTATACCTATCATTTCCCTAACCGCAGCCGTAAACTATTTATGATGTTGCTTATATACACGTGATACTATAACAGCGGACCGTTTCGTTGAATAGTTTGATATTTTGTGTATATTCTATTCGTATCTTGTTCGTTGCTGTATTATATTATGCAATTCTCTATTGTGTTTATCTTTTCATGTATTGTCTAAAAGAATTTACCTTACATAAGTAAATGAAATTAAATTAGTCACATTAAACTTTCAAATAAAAGATTCTAGATTAAACAGAATATTAATATGGTGTTAATTACAAGTTTAATATTCCATTGAATAATAAGATTTGTTAACATATCGAAATATGTTAACAAATCTAACAATCGGCTTCATTTATGTCAATATTTGTTCAACAAAGATACATGCAAGAATACAATCTTCGTCCATAATTTTATATCCTGGATTATCTTCACGTATTCTTAATCATTTTTGAATATTACCTTAGATCGAGGAACTTTATATAGAATGTCATTTTATAAGGTAATTTATAAAAACAGGAGTGCAAACAGAAAATTCTTTCTACTCTGAGGAATTTTAGTGGGATAGAAGTAACACAATGAATTTATTAAACTCGATCGAAGTTTTGTGTTTTACTGTACTTCGCATTCTCCTGTATGCTATAAATGCATGAAATCCGCAATCTAATCAACACGATTATAATTTCCAATTAAACGTACAATTTTGTACACTAATTCTTTTAAATTTAAAAAAATCAAAAGTCAATTCAAATCAATTCACGTTTCCGACAATCAACACCCTACTGTACTAACAAAAATAATACTGTTCAAAAATAAAAAAAAACACTCGCCAGAACGTTTCTTATCGTAGCTTTATACTAAAGCTCGTATAAATTATATCACAACCCTCCAAAGTCGCGAATAACAGCCAGCCGTTCATTTTCTGCCGAGTAAACACATTTCACAGCGAAAAGTAGGAAAGCAACAGTGTTGAATTTTCAGTCTGACTCGATGTTCCTTTTCTTCTAGAAATTTTACGGAACATGGAAAAAATATAAAGTGTTCCAGTATTTTCTCGGTCATTGTTAAAGAAACTGATTGTCCAGAGCGTCGGCCTTGCCCGACCCGTAGACTGAAAATCGGCCGATCAGTCGATTCACGAAAAACTGTCAACGGCCAAGTGTCGGCACGCGTCGGCATCGTCAAAGGGGAAACGTGAAAGAGGCGATGCTCGGTGCATGAGCCCCGCACGAAAACTGTCGAAAGTTGAACGGTCAGCCTTGAATCTCAGTCGGAAAATTAATGTTTCCCGTTCGAACCATTCTGGTTTGATGCTCGCGGACAGAGAGGCTGTCTGACCGCAAAAGACGCGCGAAAATTCAAATGATTTCCCCGTACTGAACCCTACCAGGGATAATCGGCTACCAAAAACTAGATTAACCAGCGTGGCCAGACGTGGTTTAATCTCGATTTAGGCCGGCTTTACGAGAGACTCGAGAGGATCTGTCGTCTTAAGGATACGTTTCTGCCGCTAACGAACTCTAAGCTCGAATTAAAATGCGTCGGGATTCTCGTGCTGGCTCGCGACTGGCCGCTTTTACGGTTCGTCCCGTGTCGTTTTAAGCGCGCCCAGAACCGTTGGTGTCGAGTTAACACGGATCGGGCGGTTTCCATAAAGCGCGCACAAGAAACGGAACGTGTCGATTGTTGTTGCGTCGAGTGGCTTGGAGACACGCTGGCCCCTGACGACGGATTAGCTTTAAATCTGACGCTTCGAACGGTAATAAATTGGCATTCTTGTTGAGTATAAGCGAAATTAGTCGTGAACGTGGTTGAGGATTGCTACCGGTGCGATGTTTGTGTAAACGTAACGAGTCCTTAGAAAGTATCAGGTTGAACGGAAAGTCGTCGCGTTTTATTATTATTATTATTAGTGTATATGAGCATTGTCCTTTGGTACAATAGTTTACAATTTCGTATGAGGTAAGCGAAAACTTCATGTAGTAACAGTAATGATTCGGTGCTGAAGATAATACGTAGTGGGTTAAAGCACAGACGAGATATAAAAATAGACCTAACATTTTATGGGACTTTGTGTCACACAAAAATCACGCTGTTACGAGCGCACCTCTACATAAAAGTTTTTGATTTCAGGAAGTACGTTCGACACCGTGATAACGCACAGCACTCATACACACACTCGTGACTTCGTATAGCGATATATACACACATTGTTGCCCTGGAATATTTAAATGGTACGGGGGCTCCTAACGACTCCAAAGCATGGGACAGAAAATTACATTGCATGTTAGATCTATTTTTATATCTTGTCTGTGGTCGAAGATATTAGACTAACGTATCGGCAGGGGTCAGATGCATGTACACCCACGAGCAAATTCGGCTTCCGCTAAGGGAAAAAGTAGCGTTGGAGAAGGGCCTCTTAAAATCTGGTTAAGATGGCCTGGTTTGGCAAAGATGGTTTCCCTTTGGTTTTTTTTTAAAAGGCTAATAACTTAAAAATCCGATTTTATATTGTCTCAAACATGTGTCAAATACGAAGCATGGTTTAAACTGTTACGACTGTTAACTTATAATTGTATTGTAATTCATAAAGTCTTAACTAAAAGGTATAATTATCATTTTATTTGCATTTTTCCTTAGCTTCCCATTATGCCCCCCTTCCGCTAATATTTTGGGTCTGTTGAAACTTGAGTATGTTATAGTCTTTAGTGGTATATAAACGTATCTTAAATTTGGTTAAAGAAGAAAATTTAAATCTTTGATAATAATTTAATAAAAATTTATTATATTTTTTAGTTTTCAACAGCTTAGCGGAAGAAGTATCTTCAATATTCCTTAATTGAATTCACAACTTTATTATTGTATTCGATTGAGTCATGAATAACTCTCACTCCTCTTTCATAAGTTTCTCTTTGTGCGAAACAATGTACAAAACTGTTACCTATTACATATTCGTTGCTATTATTAAATTTAACTAGTATTGTTAAATGGAGAAATGTCATTTATTACTATTCTTTAATTATTATTCGTTCAACTTTCGTCAGTTGGACGGATTACTTTCGAATCAACTAAATGAAAAGTTTCAAACACGAAAGAAATTGCATACTTTGATAAATATTTGGAAATACAATATAATGCTCGTTTCGTTATGAAACGTTATCGCATCTAGCACGAATCGGAATTTAAAACCCATCAAGTATTCGTGATGGGACGCGGAAAGAAAATGTTTTCATGTCGACGGTGAAACGGTAGACGATCGAAGATATTATTGGAACTGGATAAAATTATTTACGGAAAACTGCGTCCAAAGTTATGTACAAAAATTAATCCTCACACTAAATTCGCTTCAATTTAATGTTTAAACCATGCTTCGTATACTTTGAAAACAAATGAAAACTTTGCAATTTGTCCACACTTTGACTAATTCCGTTCTCATTTATGAATGCTATCTTTGAATATACTTTCTACACAATGAAAACGAATTTTCAAAATATATATTACATTATGCAATTTCTGTCTACACATAATCATGAACGTACCATCGTTGGAAAATGTATTGGGTCAGTGGAAAAGTTTTGATGAATTTTGTTATAACAGAAGTGACTAATAACATTTATTAATTACAATCCCACAATAATTTAATAAAGTACATAATATTTCTTTTATAATATGTACTTTCGACACAAATTTTGATTGCAACAAATAAATTGAATGTATATCATTATTATTATAAATATATATAATTAAATTATATCAATCAATTTCCAGTTCATCGCATATTGGGATTAATATAACAGCGTCTCTAAACGTATTACAAATGTTCTCCACGGAATTTACAATGTTTATTCCTGCTCGTACACAATTGTAACACATAAATGAAGCCAATAACAAATTACACTCCAGTTCGTTTGAAAACAGTGAAACGAATTCGGTCACGCAAATCTTAGTTCTGCGCAACAATACACACATTTCAACACGGGTTCATAATACAATACATTAAAAATATTGTTTATTATTTCCACAAAATCGTGATAGTAAATATTATCCGCGAGGAATCTATCAAAACTTTCGGACTGTCCCAACAAGTTCGCGTAGACGTGTACGTGTCTAAAAAAAAAAATTGTATTCCATTGCTTTTGAGTTGTAAATCCGTGACGAAATTATTCCATGTACACGTAACGTTACACCCTGAATAACACGTGTCAGAAAAACGCGAGGCCCCACGAAACGAACCGCTAGAAGGAAGCGTAAAAAAGAGAAGTCTCCCTTCCGCGAGAGAAGCGTTCGATCTGCAAGAATTCGTGCCACCCACGTGCAATGCACGTAGGGGCGCCCATATGATCGACCGAGGTCGACGAACGCAACCAGATCCTGCTTCCTCGAAGATGGAGGAGTAGGAGGGTTGGACGCATCGGGCGCGACGCGTGGTGCAACGCTGCTGCCGTTGTATTTGCTGCGCCTCTGCCTCCGCTTCTGCACGGAGCGGACGGTACAAAGAGCATTATGTACTTACAAAGACGTAAAGCGAAATGGGAGCGAGATACCCGACGGTGGCCGGATGAATGGAGAGAAGGGTGGCGGAGGTGGGGGGAGGAGGACGGGAAGACGGAGGGCGTGGGATGCAGGAAGAAGAGTCCGCGAACGATCGAAACTATCAGGTACCACGGAAAGTTCCTGAATCTTTTTTTTTTATATACATTCGTGTAGTAATAAAGTTGTAAATCGATATATGAGCCGTATTTTTTTTTTAAAGTGGTAGAAGTTGATTTTTCGAAAAAAATGAGTTAATGGTAGTTCTAGTGAGATGTAGATATTCTCTTTTTATATTTATAATAACACAGTCAATGGTGTACAACATCCTCATAAATTAATCGAAAGAAGTTTAACTGTAAAATGTTATTGCAGGAATGTTCTTTTTTTTTGCAACTTTCTAAGTTAGTTCAATTTGAAGTTCTTGGTTTATTTTGAAAACGAGGAAGGCTAAAAATGGTACCGAAATTACTATGTTACCACTGTACACAAGTTCAAGATCTATAACGAGAGAGAAATATGATATACGATGAGTTTACTACCTTACATATCTCCTATTTACCATAAATACTTCACTATGCTAAGTGTAAAGGAGAAATGAGATTCAAATATGAATAAATTTTTTATTATTAGTTATCTAAATGAAGTAATTTACTTTTCATAGTTTATTTATAAATTCTTATACAATATAACTGAAAATATTTTTCAATTAAGTCGTTTTTCCGTTAACTTTTTTATAATTTGTTATTATTGGAAGTGGTATAAGTCCATTTGTATTATTTGTCCATTATACAGCTACAACTTCTGACTAGCACAACAGACAATTCCCAATTCTATTGTATAAATTTTCTGCAGTACTTTTATTCAATCTTAATTGTTATTTCTCTGTACTGTCTCATAATCGGTTATTTTTACCATCTGTTGCTTTATTTACGTTCAGGTCTGACTTTCAGAATAATTCCTGACAGAATAATTGTTAAAAAAAATAACAATCCAAAACTATAGAAAAGTGTAGGGTCGTAACGGCCACTTCTATGGTCTTAATGATGAATCACGGCTATTATATTTCAGGTAAGTATGGAAGTCTGGGCTGTGAGAATAGCGCAACTAATCACAAGGTTTGGCTAAACAAACTCTAGGGATCAAGGTATTTATGTTCACAAAGTAGCGTGACTCTTTAGTGGCTAAACAGGCTGAAACAGACACTGATGCCGGGAGTGTATCTAATTCAGGATTCGAACGCCTTTCTTGCTCTTTTTTTATACCAGGAAAATTATGTGAGATCATCCAACTAAACAGAAAGAGGTTTTAGAATTTTTCGAAATAGAAATTCATTGTACAGTAGTTTCCTGAGTTTTCTAAACAAAAAATAAATGGTCTCTTCACTGAAATGTTATACTCCTTGTTACCTATGAAATGGTGCTTTCTTACACTTTTACGCATAGAAACTGTTAACACTGATTACGGGTGAGTTCGAATAAAATGTGCTCCCTACTTATCAAGGGGTTGCATTTATCACTGCAATAAAATTATTTAAACATATTTTTAACAAATTCACACAGATAATAAGTGGAAAAGAAATGAAGCTAAAATTCTTATATTCATTTAAGCTTGAAAGCCTTAAACGAAACTAAAAGAATAAAAGGTTTTAACTGAACTTATTATATACCTACTTCATTTACAATAATTTAAACGGTTCTGTCGATGGAATAACAAATTTGAAAACTAAACAATGATGCATATAATATTAGTGTTAAGCATCGTTAGATAAAACTTCATTCTCGTTCATGTTACTAATACTTCCAATACTACAATATGTCTATAAATTAATTATAGACTCTAAGTCGGAGATACTTCGAAATTGTTAATTTTCTTAATCTTTGCTTAACCTCTCGAATTTCTGACGGTTCATCAACACCGAGGGAGTTCAGAAGAAGGAGTGAAATAAAAAAAGAGGACGGACATTAACAAATCTCATGCTAGAACGAAGAAAGAACGAGATGAAAAAAAAAACAAAGACTAAAAAAGGGAAAAAGAGGTTCCTCGCTGACCATTTATCACGAAAGGGAATGTAGAAGCCACACCCTTCTTCCGGCACCTCAATGTATCGGATCCACACAATTTTTAAAGATATTCGAGACCTTTTTTTTTTATTTGTTCATTCCCCGCCGGGTGCTTCAATAAGCGACCATGATGACGTCTCGCCACACCCCCACGGAAAATTGAAGATTCTCCCTCATTTTGCGAGATTTCTCGGTCGAAGAGGATTTTTATGGCATAGACGAAAAAAAAGAAAAGACCGATGAAATGGGATTGGTAGCGCCTTTTGCAGTAACAATGTCGAGTAGTCAGGAACTTCCTGAGAAAATTAAGTTTGTTAGAAGAGAGATTAAAAAAATATATGTATACATACAGTATACAGGGTGGAACACGAAACATGATCAGTTTAGATTATTCTACTGTTAGCTGTTCGATCGAAATTTTTATTAACTAATATAACATGATTGAAGAAGAACTTTAAGGTAATAGTATCAAATTTTTTAACAACCCTACTTTTCAGAGTTTTTAAGGTTACCTTCCTATGATTTTTTTACGCCCACCTTTTAGCGGGTACTGACAATTTAGACAAATTTGCAAAGCATCATAAAAAATAATTTTTTCTTTTAAACCAAAAGAACATTAAGAAAATATGATTTAACTTAATTAAAACGATGTTCAATGTGGTGTATATTAGCTTCAATACACTCGCATAAACGGTTAACAAACGAATGCTTATGTAGTCCTATTTATGATGTCTGTATTTATAGTTAATCATGCAAACAATTTTTGATCGAACAGCTAGCAGTAGAATAATGTAAGCTGATCACGTTCTGCGGTTCACATTGTATATGTATGATGTAAACGAAGAAACTGTAGAAATATATTGTATGTTGATAATAAAAGTGAGAAAAGGTAATAAAAGTGTCTTGGAAAGAATCGACAATATTCACAGAATATTGAACATTACGCTATGAGCAAAAAATATTATTGGTGCTACCTATTGGTTCACAGCTGTTTTCTATAAAGTGAAACAAAATTTTTCATTTCCTGAATTCGCTTTATTTTACGTTTTTATTTTTATATAACTTCTATATAATGTTGCAATAATATTTGTAAAACGAGATTAAGGTTAAAAATTACTTAACATGAAATTCCTTTTTTATTCAACATGACGCGTTTATATTAATTTAATTTACTAATTTTATTATTACAGAATGTGCTTTCTACTGAAATTTAATAATTTTTGTCATAAAATAATAACTATAATAAATGTCACACAATTGTGAGTATAATAAAGCCGTGAATATATTTATATGTATATGTATGTACTATGATATAACTTAAATGATTTCTACGCGTGGTAGTATATTAAGGATCTTAATAAGTTCATAAATTTCAGTGACAATTTTTTTTATCGCATATAATGTTAATTAGTTTGTTAATTTTTCAGCGTAAATAATACAGTCTGTATCCCAACAAAAGAATCGTGAATTTGCTTATTACTAGCACCATTGAAGTGATTTCAATGCGTGGTATTGTATTAGTACAAATCGGAATCAATTGGCTAATTTTTCATCAGAAATAAAAATAAAAATACGTGTTAAGTATGCATTGACAAGTCTTAAATATGTGTTAACACTATAATTAGTGCATATTACAAGTACTTTTATCATTTCGTTTCTGTTATAAGTGAATCATAGGGTACTTATAATTGTGCTAGCTTTCTTGATATTAAAATCAATAGACATTATAGATAATCCAAGTATTTTCAATCTTTATGCAAAGAACAATTGCGTCATCCGTATTTGCATTGCTTTTGTTCAGGAAGACTGTATATATATTAGCGAGTTACATAGAACGATTTTCCGTTGCCCCTGATACTTTGTGACCCGCACAGCGCAGTTGCATAGATGCACCGTGCATGCATAGTGCACGGTGCATTCAAGCTCACAATTAACCCCAATAGAAATTGTAATAAATAAAATAACTGATATTATTAAAACAAGATTTTTCAGAGTACATTTCATTAGCTGAAGTATTACAGAACATATACACACTGTTAATTAAACCCCCATTTAAAAATATATATTAATATCTATTTCTTATTTCCAGTCTTAAATGTAAATTTATACTAATGATAGTAGTGATTATATAAATTTTATACTGAAAATTGCAATACGGAATAATATTATGGTATATTTCGGTACACTTATTCCTTTTCAGCAATCTGTATCGCTTGACTGTACAATTTTATTAGAAACTAACGACAGTATGAACACGATTCCAAATGTTTAATTAATTTTATACGTAGATTATTTTGCCTTTGTATCTTCCCAGCACGTTACCTCCTGCTTCCTATTTATTAATTCAATATTATAAAGTACTGTCGTAATAAATTAAATAAGCTATTGCAGCAGTTAGGCTAAAAAACAAAAAAATTTACATTTTAACCGACAGTGTTTACTCAGTAATATTAATATAAATTACTGAATAATATTATTTTCGTAATATTTATACAATACTTGATTTCGCAAATGAAGCAATTTAAATATCTTCAATCATTTGCCACCTCAGTAATAGTTTCCAGGCAAAGTCGAGAAATTAGGATGAAACGTAAGTTGATTCCTTGAAATGATAATATGATCTTCCATCGAAATGTTAAGATATTGTTCTGGTATCGTACTACGTATCTTATACATATGTATGTATAATTTCAGTTCCCGTCTAATTTGAAATTTCTATCAAGGATCGAAAGTTTTGCAACAACCTAATACACGTACTATCTAACTAGAGAGGAGAGTCTGTGAATGAAGATTGTTCGAGGGATCGTCCGACGCCGTGTTCCCACGAAGTTTTCTTTCTCTCATTCCCTCTACCCCACTGGACTCGTCGGAGGAGGATACTCTCTCGGTGCCAGGACCATTCGTCCTTCCGTACTGAATGGGGAAGGAAGGATAAGCGGTGAGCCTCAGGCCGAGTCTCCGCGAAGAACTGCTAAACTCTGCGGGGGAATTTATCAACGTCCGGATACGAATCAGCTCTGGCTTCGTTTACAAGACAAAGATCGGCCGAGCGGTTGCTGGAGACGGAGTAGACCGTAAACGGACATACGCGTGTGTGTACCTACTCATAGGCGTCGATGTTCTTCACTGAAACGTAATGTTTGTCACTGTATCTCAAAGCTCTAGTTGGAAAACATGAGCACATTGTTAACATAACTTTAACATAATCGGTTTCTTAAATAAGAATAATAATTCCTATTTTTGTAACTGGACAGCGGTTTCTAAATGCAACTTACACTGCATAATTTTACAATATAGAAAGGAACTACACTGGGAACCTCTGTAAACGCGAAATATGCGTTCGATGTAATACGAATTTCGTGTTATACGAAACTTTTTAGAATAATAAAAATGTTAAGATTTTTCATTATATGTACAGAATAACTTAAATTTTTTAATCGCGTTATACGGGGGCTGTAGCGTATTTTTTAGTTCGTTTTATAGGAGTACATACCATGTTATAGGGGGTCCAAATGTGTGTTAATCATTTTCATTCATAATAGTAACAGTCAAGTGTATCTATTAGTGAAATCACTCATTTTATGTGCAACAACCTAATATTATAACGTTGTGATTCTTAATTGCGTTATGTTGTGATAACTGATATCATTGTTATCGTTGGATTTGTTGAGTTCCTCGCCAATAATAAGAGAAATAAGTAACATGTAGACTGCATAGATTAAAATAAAGAATCTGGGATCACATAAAGATTAATTCACTCGCCCTAGGGGATCCTACCAGGTTCTAAATAAAACAGAAACCTCACTGGCTGTTAGTAAAATTTGTTATTACACTGATTCTTAGAGATTCTGGTCTATTAAAAATCCATAAAATCTGCAGCGTAATAGTGCCAATTTAAAAAAACATATATCTGATGATCTTAATTAATGTGCAAATTAATTAATATGAAGGACAAATATGTCCTATTAATTGTTCAAATGGTTCTAAGTAGTTCAAATGACGTGCATACTGTTATCGTTGGCGACGTGGATTACCGTTAAACGCATTTTATAAAATACAATTTCAATAAAGCGAAAGTTAATCTTACGATCCAACACAAATTAAAAGAAAATTCAGTGACCTGTATTTCGTAGTTATAAATAACAATTCGTATTTTTTTAATTAGACGACGTATTTTATACATTTAGAGTAGACACAGTTTACCACTTCTTAGAAGAATTAAATTTATATATTTATTTTAATGTATGTTACATTGGTACGCTCCTGACTGCATCTGATTGAAATAATTGGATCATTGGGTCACAGTCTTGCTATACATATGTATTTACATGTATGTGGTATGCGGCTTCAATTATGTTAAGAACTGTCAGCTCGGAACGTGTAATAAATCAGTGCTTTATGAATTGAAAGAAGTGATTTGAAAACTTTTGCAATGACGCAAAGTGCAAAAATTGTGACGAATCATTAATTTATTTTAACTTAACCATAAGAATTAATTACATTACATTAACTATAAAATAATGAGAAACAACATTAATATTCATATCTTTGCTGATGTCGATAATTTTCCTTTAAATAGTTTTTAATTGGACTATAAAATGAACATTATTGTAAACTTTAGTATTAATAATACTGCAAACATTTTGTAAATATACGAATAGTGGGTTTGGAGTATAGTAATTAACCTTTAACTGGTGAACTGAGCTTTGAAAAACGCCATGAATATTTTTAGGATACTTTATCTTTATTCAATAGTTACTTAATGCGATGCTTATATATTTTGTTGCGTTCTTACAGGATATTAAAAAACAAATAGTTGTGTAATATGTAACAAGATTTTCGTATAGCAAGGTTTGTGTAATAAGTAATAAATAATAAGATTTTCACCTTATCGGTTAACGGTTAATATCAAAAACAGGATAGAAAAAATAAAGAATAAAACTCCTCTAGATACATTAATGTCGAGACATAATATATTTCTCAATGAATCTTTAGGTGGATTAGGTAAACGAAACACTATGTAATATGGAATAGAATTGAGGTTGGAACATGCGCAACATTAGGTATTTGCAATTTAAAGTACACTATGTAAAGAATATGAAGTAAATGAAAGGAGACTCTTCAAATAGTATTTTAAATTAACAAAGAATGCCTGAAAGAGAATGAACTTGGAAACGACCTTATTTCATACAGATGAAATATTTTGACATATGTAACTCTTCATTGTGCCATTACTGATGAAAAATCATTAACCAAACTCAAGATAATATTTCCTTCTTAAATTTAATTTATACGTTGTTTGATAATAAATTATATTCACACAAGAAAATACAAAACTAATCCTTTGAGTTTGTAACATGTCAAAGTTATTAGTTCCACAAAATTGTTAAGAAACTAGTAGGCCTACAAATATGATTTTTGTAGAAAGTACACATAAGATTTTACGGACTTATCGTTGAATCTTGATCAAACGAAACAAGAATGATATTCCTTGTGTGAGAAACTAATCTTAAGAAATTCGATTCCAGTTATTTCTTCATTAGAGAAATATGGAAATTATGCTGGAAGAAATACTTGATTTGAACACGACTAGTACGTTCATTACGATAGACTTTGACAGTTTATGTGAGATACTGTTAGTTCAATTCTTAAGAGGTCGATAATTGTGATGTCTGGTAACAAAGATAATGGAATCGATAAAGATATTTATTTAACACAAAACAAAAGTTCGAAATAATATGTTTGACATAAACAGAAACACATTATGAGCAAAAAAATATGGCTAATTTGCTGCAATGACGATATAACTTAGGAATTACGATTTTAGGGAAAACGAGTTTTAATGTTTTGATCGCTATAATTTTGTACGAACATGATATTAAAATGACATTCCTGACGTGATAAATTTTGGAAGTTCACTTACAGGATTCAATCGATTAAAAGTACAAAAAGCAATCGTTTCTTCTATACTAACAACTCAAAGACTGCAATTTTTTAGTTATGTCATTGTTATAGTACATGAGTGATAGTAGATTAATATTGCTAGATGTAGAATAAAGTATTCGAATTTTTGTGAAAATCAAACACTATATACACAAATTACAAAAAATTCATTGTAATAATATAGATAGAGAATCGCATATTTTAAATACTTTCGTCGCTGTTTACATATTTTGTATCGCAGCGAACATATTGGTAAAACTTTGCTTTACTACTAAACTAAACGAGCTTCTTAATTGATGATAGGAAGTTACCTTCGATGCCACATTTATATAACTTGTCTATAAAAATCGGAATTCGCATAAACATTCACAGTATGTTAATGAATGGTTGACTGCGGATTTTAAACAATTGCAGAGTACCTACTCGATTTTCTAAAATTCCATATATTTATAAGTTCAATAAATTTTTTTTCGATTTTTATTTTATTTGGGAGCTGCTAAAACTTTGAAACCAGTCAACAAATTTCTGTTTGTTTCTAATTCTTGTCAATAAATCCTTAAATATTGCTATTTGCATAAAGATCCGCAATTCAATGATGACTTTAACACAGAAGCTTTAAAAGTAAACGTATCATTAGAGAAACAATTTTGTATTGCCGTCATGAACCAGCAATTTTCTTACAGTTTACCTGTTACAAATCCGATGAATGTACGCGTTAGAAGATACTCGGAAAATCTATAGGATAAAACTGATTGAAGTTTCGTCAGAGGGAGCCAGAATCCCCTAGATTGTGTGGTCCACTGACAAAAACAGCCGCTAATTAAAACGTAACGAGTAAACTCGCTTCGATGCGTTTAGATTAGTTCCACGAAAGAATTAAACATGCAAATCTTCTCTCAGTCAGGTTTATTTGCGCTCGGCGCTTTTGCCCGTGCAAGAAGGAGAGAGTCGGACGATCCCTCAGTCCCTTTGATATTCCTCTCCCGGTTGGGTCCACCCACGCTGAAGACTTAATTCGTTCGATCGGACGTGCTGATTTAATCGCAAACACTCGGACGCTATAGAACCGGCGGAGAAGTGTGTGCATGGTTTTTGTTGGCCGGACAATGGCCGATCTGCCGGTGTCTTAATTAGTAACTCAAGAATCCTTCCTCTTCGTCCATCTCGACGTCCTACATTTCAACGTCCATCCTTGTGTTTCTCCCTGTTGTTTTGAATTGCTTGGGAAATTATTGGACCATTGCATATCCTACAACACGATTTTCCTGAAAATGAACAGGGACAAATTACTGTAACAAATATTTAATCATTCATATCCACAATTTCCGTTAAGTTCAGCAACTTTGGATCAGTTAATATAATTAATTTCCTTTTAAGTTTGCTACCGAATTATAAGTGCGTATTATGAGCGTTTCGAATTTTCTTCGATGGCCTAATATTTAGAAAAGACAGAATAATGGAAAATAAAGTTAGTTAAGTAAGTGTTTAGTATTATGTTTGCGTTAAAGAAGCTTTATATAAAATATAGAAGTCTAGTACATAAATAAATTTTATTTATTCATTTGTACATTATTACGAAAACGTACTGTAAATAGTACTCCCCATATACTAATACTAAATATTTTTTAATTATTAACACTAAAATATAACATATACTCAATTGCTGAAAAATGTAACAAGACCCGATCACCATTCTATATATTCTAGAGACTTCGATAAAAGATACATACATTAGGATTTAATTTTAATCCTATAAACTCCAATCTATATCATGACACGCACGAAAATTGAAGAAATTCTACGTATTTTAGTATAGAAACACATTTAATTCAAATTTGAACTACTATCGAATAATCTTTATTTCACAGTGGCACTTTGATTCTGGGCATTGTAATAAAAATAAGACGTTCACATAAATTTTATAATGATTAATCTACGAAAAGTTTACCAACACTCTTTGACACGAATTTCGTTTCCAGACTTCAGGAATTTGTTGCCCGATAATATCTTGAACAAGGGAACACGGTATGGCTGTAGCAGGCAAGATCTAACGTTTCGATCACGGTGGCTCGTGGATCGGAGTACTAATTAAGACGTTGAATCTCCGATTGTCTCCGAAACCAAATATCTCTGTCGATCTTATTCTCCGAGGGACGACGATTAAATTCGTCTCCGAAAAGACAATGGAACCTTTGTCTTCCATGGCGCCACTTCCTTTGGTTGAACGTATTTGATGTATTCCTCTTATGGCATTTAAACCTTCCTTTAAATGATTTTCCTACTGAAAAACAAGGAAATGCTATATATTTTATAATCATATGTGAATCCCTATATGTATATTGTATAATTCCAAAAATTTATATATGATGCGAATTCGTGTTATACAAAACCAAAAAGTAGTATGTGCATAGGTATATGTATGTAAAAAACAGAGTTAGGTTACAAAAACTAACAAAACTACACTTTTCAAAGGAATTCTCTAACCGTGTTACAGGAAAACCGGGTTATTCAAGGGTTCCCTCAATTCTTCAATGGTGTTACAGCGAAACAGTGTCATAAAAATGCCGCGTTATACAGGGGTTGCTTGCATTACATACTGTGTAAAATGTCAGCGTGTTAAAAAAATGTGTTTAAGATTTTAAAAGCTTGTGACACTCACCGAGTGAAGTAAACAATTCTAATCAACATCGTTCATAAAATAAATCCTTTCCATGTAAAATTAATATTCATACTTACGAGCGTTCGAAAATTGATTTAGAAATATATTTATTTTAGGTTATATGACACCATGCAATACAAGATACAGAAGGAATATTTGAAAACGTACACTATGATTCGCAGATGTGTGTTGCATTGTTTTGTATTGAAATGGGAAGAAGACATATGGAGCATCTGTAACAAAATACACACTCTTGTATGTTCCTTTGGAAGGATTGATCTACTCCACGAGTCCTATAAGCACCTAAACTCTTAAAACATATTCTTTAAACATGCTGTATAATTATTAAATTACATCTAAGAGATAGGAGACAGACTTAGACAGAGACTAGAGTGAGGTGTAACGACAAAGTAGAGTCAAAATTTTTTGTTTCATTGTACAACAGAGATAACCACGTGTAAATATAATAGAAAGGTGAAATAAAATCTTTTATAAAAAAATATCAGGTTGACGTATGTGGAACATCTTTCGTAATTTAATGTTTGAATTTCGCGCTGCGATATATTGCCACAATACGGTTACGCTAAAAATAATACACACGAAAGGTATTAATTCATTTTGCCGAGCAGCAACCTTTTTTCGTGCAAATAAAAAGCATGTCGCTTTACTTATTCGTCCACGGTTACATAACTAGCCCGAAAACTCGTTTTTAAATGAGAAGGCACGGCTACTCGAAAAGTCATGTTCACCATCATGGCGGCCGAGGAGCGATATATTTGCCGCCTGTTCGTCGATTCATGACTTACTCCCGGCCCTATCGACCATTTATTAATGTACGCGCCGCATTAAAAGCATCACTGGCCCCTGTACACAAATTAAAAGCCTCTAATAACCGTTTCCTGACAAACGTATAGGGAATCCGGAAAAAATAATATACCGTAATTTAATCACTTGTAAATATTCATGAGCAATAATACCGTGATTAAATCTGCAGAGGCGATGTAAATTAATTACATTGCGTATAATTAAGTTATGTCTCAAGTGTCGTTTAAACGTTACTGACATCTCTATACCTGTATTCCTTTGAGACGCATCTCAATTAATAAGTTATTACTTGTGAAAGTTGAAAGCGTTATTTCGGTCCATTAAGCTTGAATACGTGAATTCCACGTTTTTTGTGAAACAGAAATTTTTTTACGTCTCTCTCCGTCACAATTTACAAAAGACTGTTACATTAGATGTAATTTATCCGTAAGTTCACCTGCGAATAGTGAACGTTTGCTAAATTTATTAACAATAAACATATTTGTATATTACTATAACCATAAAATTAAAGTAATTGTTGATTACTTGAACAGGTTGGAATAAATTCAATTCTTAAAATCATCAGTCGCAATAAAGTTGCTCCACTGTGGTTACGGTTTGATGGTTGTAGAAATTGTACGTTTTTCTTGAAAAAGCTTAATTGATATTCAAATCCTTTGTGGAACGATCAAGGCTGGTGATTTGTGGTTAGCGGTTATGCGCTCGTTTACATCGAGCTGGGTGTCTGTCACGCGATATGTCCCCTAATCTATTACCTACATCTTCCCGAAACCGCAAACGATTACTGATTCGATGTTATTATCGATTTGATGTAGACTTCACTATTTATTAGCGACATGTAAACACTAGAGGAACCAGACTGACCGATTTGACAGACCACTACCGAGAGTGGACAGAAGTTTCAATCATGTTTAAGTGCTATTGCCTACGATTCCTCCTAAAAATTAACCACACCCTTTCGTTGGTTCGCTCAGCTGACCGACAAGGTTGGATTTGTTGATCTGTACTATTTATACTTATCGTTTATCGGTCCTATATTTTCCTTATGTTACTACCTAATCGGGCTATAAAATTATATGAAATATACCAATATGTAATCCACTTGGTTCCAAATCATGAAACGGTATGTTTTAAATTGAAAATATTTTCTCAACTTTCGACTGAAGAAATATGGGATATACGACGTTGGAAAAACATTACCAATACAAATAACATAGTATAGATCCTGGACTCCCATAAAAGTGAATATAGATTTCGTCAAGAAATAGTGGATTATTTATTGGTGCACCTAATATCTTAATTGATTTTTAATTGCATTATGTCTTTAAGGTAACGAACATCATCGTTATCGTTGGTTTTGATTGAGCTTCTTTTCGGCAATAAGAGGAACAAACGATACGTAGACTGTGGATATTTATGGAAATATAGATTTTTATAGAGTAATACAAAGAAACTGTGATCACGTGTAGATTTCTTCACTTGTTAAGGATCCTACAAGGTGCTAAATCAAATAGAAATATCATCAGCTCCTATTAAATTTTTTATTATACCGATATTTAGAGAGCCGGGTGTATTATAAATAAAAAAAATCTGCTGTCTAATAAAATAAGTCTCGTACAAAAAAAATATATCTGACATTTGAATTACTATGCAAACTAATTAAAATCAAAAATAAATTTTTCTATTAATTGTCCAAGTCGTTTTAACTAGTTCAGAAGCGTAGATTGCTGTTAAAAACACTGTATAATTTCATGTTACAGCCTCAAGATAAGAACAATCCAACAAAAATGAAAAGAAAGTTCGGTGACTGCTGTTTCGTAATTACGAATCAAACTTAAGACGGAGCAGCGACATTTCACGAAGAAGAGGAGCACGAAGGGAACCGTTAATGTACACCCGCGATACGTGTATCGTCGTGCATCATTGGGCATAATTTTATATCTCGCGTCGTTCAAATTTATGTTATTGTCACGCTGTACGCCATGGATGAAATAATATGGAGTATATATGAAATACGGGCTGCCCACCGCGCGATTCTACATATTTTAAGGTCCATGAAAAGGACACCTGCGAATTTGCATGAACCAGAGGGACACAGGGGACCAATAGCATCCCGATGAATGTCTCAAAACGGGGTTACCAGTAATGCGTAAAAATGCGTTGTAAAATTTGTACAATTTCGTTCCTTTTTAGCAGTTCATAAGACATTAACCAAGTAATGTACACAGTATGTTGCAGAATAGCGTTAGACTTCGAAGCGGACGTCGAGTTTTATTATTAGACTGCGGATTTTTATGCAAAATTAAAGTTTCTAAAGTAATTTATAAAGATTGGAGCAATCATAGAAATTTATTTTCCCTCTTAAGTATCTTATTGAATTCAGAATAAAATAGAAAACCCGTTGGATCTGATGAAAGTTTTGTTGTTTATTGTATTTCGCACAGCCCTATATACTATAAATGCGTAAAATCTGCAGTTTACTTATTATGTACATCTTAGTAGAAGGTCGAGGAGATGGTCTGAATATGGGCCAGCATTTTTACTTCAGGACTTACTGACAAACCTATTGGAGATTTTTAAGATGTACCACTTCAATGTATTTAAATCTTTTAAAATGTTTGTTTTATGATGTGGAGTTAAAATAAGATGCTTCTTTTCTTGAGTCGTAGTTTCACAGTATTCCCGTTAGGATGAAGCATTTAATATGACCCTGTATTTTCAACTAACCCATATTTAGATCGTAACCTGCATTTGGACCACTCCCTCTGTTTGATCGAATAAAGTAAATACTGAAAGTAGAAATTGGTCACGTATTGAGAATCACAAATATTGTCACTAACAGTGAAATGAGTGTAATGGCGAATTTACATATCCGTGAATAAAATATTAACACATACGCGGGTATTTTAGCATTTTGGAAACATACAAAGCAATATACTGAAACAACAATGTGATTTCAATTATTAATACTTACAACACTTAGGTATATCCAGTAGGTATACTATTCGAACACTGTACCTTCTACTAATTAAATTGTACTTTGAAATATTTTGTAATGCATGAATATTGTAAAATGTTGATCTATATAAGAAACAGCTTCCAATAATATTGTAATGAAAAATCAATAAAACTTTATAGTGAACCTATACATAATATGTTGTTTTATTAAGAAGACAAGACAATTTTAAAACGAGAAAGTCTACTACCGTTTTTCATAATTCTTAAAACCACTCACAATTGGTAAATATTAAATTTGATTGTTTAATGATTCCTCTGATCATTCTATTCATTCATTAAATTATCTTTTACATGAAGTTACATGAAAGTGATTAATTGGGCTTAACTGACACTTGGATTTATTCATTATATTTGCTCGCATTTCATGAAGTTTCATTGCTACATAATGCCTTAATTATAGTATGCATCTATTAATTGATATATTTATGAGAAAACTTGAGGAAATTCAACCCAAATGTCTAAGACTAATTGTTACTAATGTATAATCATGACTATGAATGTTGATTATTCAAATTTGCATTGCCGCCTCTTGTTAAGAAAGAAACTAGGTATAATCATCTGATTTTTGTCTATAGTCAATAATCTTCTCATAAATCCCATTCCCTCTCCTATTACTCTCAAACAATTGAAATTATATCTCCCTTGACATATAAAGAAATGCAATTTTTTCTGTTAATAGTAACAATATTGGTTACAAACTATTCAGTGTTTTGACTCAAACGATTCGGATATGTATTTCGAGTACATCGTATGCATGCTCTTCGGTGGAGCAATACATTAAAGCTATCGTTAGCTTGAATAGCACTTCATTTGTGGATAGTGGAATATTCCGAGTTTCCTTTGATAACTATCCACAGAATACTAATCACTCTGAACTGTTCTCAATCTATATCAGCAACGTAGAGATGATTGACAAGCAACGACGCAATATGATGAGGCAATTACATGTAATGCATGAACTCAAATCAGGGCGTAGTTCCGTCAGTCGTAAAAGGTCCGTTGTATCCATAATATGTAAAAACCGTAAGTGCAAATAAAACGAATATCAAAGAAATATACACTAGAACTTATACAAACGCCGTTCTACGTTATTTTCCATCCTGCTCTAACAGTCTTCAATCGTCACTGCTATTCATTGATCTTCCTTGGTGATGCAATTCTGCCGATCAATTATGATTTTCGTACTGAAAATTCTATTATCTTCATTCCGCTACCCATTTTTCTTTTAACTTGAACAATATAAACGTAAGATATCTACAGACACAGCAATGGAGTATCCAACCGGGTCCGATAAAATGAATTCTACTCGACTCTAATATTTCGAACCCCAAGACAACCCTAAAATCTGCGCCCTAACACGGTAGAATGTTATAGTGAACTAAAGAGGTCGGTAAATTTACGAACGTTGAGCTCGTTTTTTCTTAAACTGCACGCGAGTCGTGAGGCAGATGCGCCCCCGCGAGCGAACAGCTGTACGATTGTCCATCTCGTTTCCACGTCCAGGCTTCATCCTCGGAAACCCCATCGAAAAGATACGTGGATAAGGATCGCGAAAGGGAGAAGAAAAAAAAATGAGAAAGAAAAAGAAGAAGCGAAGTACAAAAGGAAAAATGAAGATACGGGGCTAGATAAGGATAGAGCAAGGAAAGGGGTGACGTGGGTGGCTGGAGGGGGGAGGGGGGGGGGGAGAGGGTTGTCGAAGAAAGAACCGAATCACGATTGGTGCCACGCGACCCCTCGGCATCACCAGTCGAAACGTAATAAAAATTGATTGAGAATCTTAGCCCGTCATCGCCGCTCGAACATCTGGCCCTCCTGGCTATCGGCGGTAATCACGGCCGCTCAGGGAATAAAACGTTTTCGAGTGTGATCCATTTAACGGATGTAATGCTCCCCGATACTGGCCAATTAGAGGGCCTACTCTTGATCGAGCACTGCGCCAACCCTTTGATTAGCCGATTCGAAACATTTATTACCGGTCGGTCGATATGATACTACCGCAGGGAAACCTCTGTCAGTGTGTTCACCCTCGTTAAAAAAAACGATGGTTTTATTTTTGACCGTTTTAAAAATCTAGTGGGGTTCAATTTAATGCGACTTTTAATTTTTCGGTAGTTTCATTCTTCAGATCTATCATAATGATTCACAACCTTCGTCTTTTAATCGGTGAATGCAGAAACAAAAAAAAATGAAAATGTGTATTCATGATGAACAATTTGACATTGATTTGTCTGGCAAACTTTTTTCTCGTGCAGGGGGGTAGTGATACAATTGGTGTTAATTCTCATTAGTAGCAAGTACTATTAAGTCGTAAGAAAATTAGATTAAATTAGATTATATTATTTCATTTTTTGTTGTTTGTAAAAGAAAACACCACGTTTTGCAACAATTGGGCATTATTAAGTTGCGTGTCGACTTTGCGCGGCAGTATACTTAATTAGTACTTAAGACACGAGGCAACTCGATCGAGGCAGTTATCGGTCAAGACAGCCTTGCGAAATTGCCGCACAAAGTCAATACGTAGCTTTACGCGTTTGAGAAAAACGTCAAGGAAGGAATCCAAAAATAGGAAAATCACTGAAAAACATCAAATTAAAGGCAAGCAATAGTTAAGACATGTAAGGATGCACGAATGGTACAATGTCGAAACCATCACACCTGCAAAATTAGTTGTAATAATGGGAAAATAGATACCGTCGGTTATTAAATTTAAAGAAGAACGAACAGGTATCTATAAAAATAGTACAATTTTTATTCACGCTTTTCTTCACAACATAACGTTTAAATTAAATTTCGTGGATAACTAACAAAAATATCATTACTCGTTTTGTATATAACATTATTGTTCGTAAATAATTAAATATTGTTTAGAAATATGGGATTATCATTAGTATTTTGGAAATCGAAAATTGAAAATTCAATCGATCAAAATATGTCTAGGTATATGAGGTGTGCGAAAACTATTTTGACTCACTGTATATTTACAAGATTCTTAAAGATAGAAAAAATATATAAAAGGAGCTCCTAACTATCCGCAAATATATTTATTTTCCTTGCATAAAATGCAGTAACAGACTACTCAGTCAACGTTATATCAAATACACATACCTCAAGATATAAAATTAGCAAATACAAACAAAGGTATTAATGTCTACTATTAATACGTATTTCAATTAATATAACAACGTTACTTAATTGTACTGTATCTTACCGTCAGTATTTAAATCAGAAGAAAATACCTTACTTCCTCCCATTTCTTGCAGTATAATAAAGCAATCTACAGTCGCAAATAATATTGTAGGAACTGAATCCCTACGAAAAAACGGTGGGCTATATTAGAAACTTCCGACATTATTGATTTTCACAGTTTCTTTGACAGCATTCATTTCTAAACAAGCGTTCTCGATGCTATATAAGACAATGTACTGTTGGTCAAACGTAAAATAGGCAAAAGTTTGAAAAGATTTTCAGGTTTTCGTTTCCATTTGATGCGAACTACCAGAAATTTGACCCTTTTTTGAAAATTGCACAGCTACGAAAATGTTTGTCTAGTGTTGCATAACCCATTCACATAGACGGGGTTGCTTTCATCAAGGAAAACAAGATTCCTTCTTCTTGGGGAGCACAGCACGTGCTCAAGTGGACACCACCCTCCTTTCCTTCTTCCGACATTGCCTCCTTAACCTTTTCGGACCTCTTAGATGTCTCTATTTCTTACAGAATGCTCAGTCAGTCTCTGAATATTAATATTATCAAAACTGCAAATCATTAATTACTTCTCTAGCGTGAAATTGTTCGATTTTTCATCAAAATGAGATAACTATTAAATCTCTGAAAAATGAAAGGTGAAATTTTGTAGCTCACCAAAAATAACAATTTTCCAATCTAATAGAACTAGAATTATACACAGCTACGAAACAAATATAAATTCTTATTTTCAATTGAAAATACATATTTAAGTGTGACCTTAATTATAGGGTCATTCCACGTGAAATCGGACACCTTTTGAAGTAACATTTCGGATTTTGTTGAAAGGATATGTTATAGTCTTTAGTGATATATAAACGTATCTCGAAGGATTTTTCAAAATTTTTTCAATTGTTCATTTTATAGGTATTCGAAATATAATATCTACCTTTTTTCAGTAAATTATAATTGTTGAACTAAGAAACTGATAAAAATGTACTTTGTGGGTGCGTACAGTGAAGACATAAGAGTAGGTACCTAATAAAAACAATAAAAATTTTGTGTTCTATTATGATTATAATCTTGTTTATGTCTGTCTATAGAATCAATAAAAAAAGTCATTTAGAAGCACCTTTCCTATTATCTAATTATTTTTTTTTAAATTAACTACGGTGTTACAATCGTCCCTAGGAGTAAGGAAAACAGTAACAAATTAGTTATTTTAAAGAGTGTCTTATTTCAAAAAACTGGTGTAACATATTCCAAGTTTTTAGGTTTGATTGCGTTGTCCAATAATCAAAGTTTTTCGTCGTGTACGAATTTGTAAAAAATTTTCTAAAATTGAAAAGGTACATACACAAAAAGGTAAATTATTGCGTTTATCCCCGGTCTTCCCTACATCAGGACTAAACCATTAAGAAACATCACACGCCAAAATACTAATATTAATAAATTGGTTAGTCGTTTACTTATTTATTTGTTCCAAGAATGATATTTAAAGAAGTACCGTTTTGAAACGAGTGTAGTATTAACATCAATTCCAACGAGTGAGTATGCACGCTGAGTCTCGTATTCTGGACACTGTAAAATAAGGTGATTCAAATGTTAAAAATCAGTCTCAGCTTAACAGAAACGTTTAAAAATAATATGCAGTCCGTTTTCTATTAAGAAATGTATTGGAAAGGAACATTAATATTAAGCTATACAATAATAGGTGTACAAAGCATCGAATGATTTAGAAATGAATCAGCAAGTATTTCACGTAAGATAAGACTTCTTATAAGGTTAACTATACCCCGTTTCATCCACAATTATAGTACTAAAGTTTGCCGACACAAAATCGTCGGAAGCTCTCAAGGAAAAATGCCACCAGAGAAGAAAATTTTATCGATGATCTCGAAAAAATCGGAAACAGGTAGCGGCGAAGCCTTTCTTCCCGGCGGCTTGACTAATTATGAGATAATTGTATTAATGGACCATCAGATAGTCGGCTACTACAAAGACTGGACGCAAAGTGGAGTATCTACTTTTGTGGGATCGTTCGATTAGAAGGGTGGAGACCATTTGACCATTCGGAGACCGACTACCTCACTTTTCTGTGTACCCAATGTTCTCCCATCACAAGTCCAATGTCTAAACACGATATTCGCTCTCTACCGCCGAAAAAGTTAAAATATTTCTTTGTATCAATAAATGGGATTGATTTGCTATGTTTCGATTGTTTCGAAGAAAATGAAAGGACATCTAATTGAAATAGAAATTACCTTGGATTTTATGCATTTATAAAACACGTCGAAATGAAAATATTAATACAGTTTAATGACGGTTTTCATGATTCATTAATACAGGTATTAATCCCATATTGAATTTCTGAAACATTTAAATTAAAAATTTTACCTCTTTTTTATACAAATTTAAATCTACGTGAACATCCATTGCATGTAAATCATAATTCGCTAAAAGCAACTAATAATTTTGCAAGTAAACACCTGAAGAATGCACGAAAAAACTATAATCTAATGTTAACGCTAAAACAGTTTTAACGATAAGAAAATGTTAGGTAAATGTATCGTTCGATTTCTGGTTATAATTTTCAGAATCATAAAGATGAAATGTTAATGCAAAATTCTAGACATGGACTATTCTCCTCATATAAAATTTGTTCAAATTTTAAAAGCTAATAAGATAGTAAAATAAAAGACTCCTTAAATTTTTAAGTTGGTGTGTTCGTAGATAGCCGCAACAGTTTCTTTATTAGCCACAGAGTTGGGTACAATTTTATTCAAATAAGACATACGTAGTGAAAAGCAGCAGTATTTAATAGCATCAGCCCGATCTTCAAAATGTTAATGAGATTAAATAGTTGTTCGCCAAGTGGCACTCATTGAAGACGTATTACCTACATTATTATAAATATTGGAACTTGCACGTTTAATTAATTAAAAATGACGTATGAATACTTTTTTTTTATCTTTTATTCGTTATTTGAAACTCTTTATCCAGATAATGAATTTATCCATCTCTGATTGACCACCATAAGTTACGATTTATTTCCTGTTATCGGTGTGCTATAAGTCTCTGATGAGATGTAATTCATTATTTAATAGACTTACTAAATAGCCTTCAACTATGACAACGTATATACATGAAAATTATGCAAAAAATCTCATATTCATTGATATATTTTTCGTTACTACGAAAAACTTTATAGCCGACAAATCTGTACACATGTGGCAAGACTCTTAATTTAATGGAAACATGCGTAAATGTATAACGCGAAATCTAGTTAGAATTAATAGTTAGAATTTCTAGTTTAGAATTAAGGATCTGATATAATTCATCTAAATTCTGTTATTCTAGAACATCCGTAGTCAACTGATGGTGGTGCTATTTCGTAGTTTTGTGGAACATAGTGAAGGACTCAACATTATTTCAAACAAAAGACCATAGATCGACGTTCAATTTTATGTAAAGCATACTGCAACGAAAACGACATGTTTCTTTACACAATCTAGAATCTAGATGAAGAATCTAAAGTGTTAAAACGAAAATTTCATAACCTACAACCTAATACTATGTATGTACATATGTAAATCCCTTTTAACGATGAAATGCATAGTATTATGTCATCTGTTAGGAAAGTGGTGGAAAAGCAGAAAAACTGGTTCACCAAAATCCTACCCACGATGAACTAACGACGTGGTTGTCCCCTGTTTAATCCTCTAAGAACAAGTTCAAATCCGCACTAATGGTCGCCATTTTGTTCTTACATGGCAAACCAAGAAATCCCCAATGGGAAAACCATATTTAACGATTTATTCGGGGCTTAGGAAGTCAGAAAACGGTTGCTCGTCGTGCATGTAGGAACAAAGTAGGTATATATGTACAGATGTCCCATTTCGTCCTAAATAAATCGGGCGACTTTTAGGCGGTCCAAATATTGTCGCATCAATTAAAGCGTCCATCGACCCGAAGCTTTCTTTTCTCGGCGTATTTGTGCGCATGGGACCCTGGCGCCATGTATTCCAAACGGTATTTCTTTTTTTTTTCTTGTTTCTTCCTGAGTCTTTGCTATTTAACCTCTTCCGGAAAGGAAGCGAACTTAAGTCGTGTATACAGTGGCTACAAGTTTACATACGTTATATTGAATCCCTCTTCACACAATTCCACTTAAAAATAAAAGAATGTCCACAAATGATAAAGTTCTTGATGCTCGTATTCGATTGAATTTAACGTATTTCAGTGCAATAATAGGGTAAAGTATAATACGTACCACAACTAATTTCATAGCAGACAAATCAAGAATGATGATGCTATAATGTAAAATCAGATTTCCAGCACCTACATATTTCGTTGCACTCGTTTTTTAAATGTAAGTACTAATTTGTAGAATCTATCATGATTGTGAAAAATAACATTAAATGAAAACTTCGATAGAATTAAGTGAAGATTGTAATTTAAATAAATATATTAATTTAAACACTTTAACATCAGTTCCTGAACATTTCTGTGCAAACATGCCAAGTCTCCTAATACGTGATGCTTACATGGACGTAATCTTTTGAATAAATTATAATAGACAGACTACGAAGTTTGTGTATTTATAAAACGTATAAGTGTATATAACAGAATAAAATAAAAATCTTATATTTTTCTTTATTTCACCAAAGGAAACCTTTAATAGAGGAATTTCTATATAATTTTCTTACATGTAAATTAATTCATAAATGTTTATCGTTTGTATTTATTAGTATTTTTTTCACCAATAAAGCGTGACAATAAAATAAAATCCAGTTGAAAAGTAACTGGTAAGGAAAATAAGAATTCTTTGGGCGTTTGTCCCCTCCTCTTGCTTTGAAGTTTTCGGGTTTAAGACGTGAAATCTGTGAGACAGCGGTATCTTTTGAAGATTCGTGAAAAGTCAAAAGCTGCAAGTGATCCGTGAGCGTGGTGGATGTCTCGTTGATAGATTTTTATGGCACTAAAAGTTTCTCCGCTCCTCCTTCCGCCTTCCGCTTCGTGATTTATTCCGTTCAGCCAGATAAAGACGCGTGTTCTGAATTATGGTACAGCTGAAACTCTGCCCCAACTCTGAACTTCAATGTTATATTTTTCTATAACGACAGAAAAAAATGAATAGTTTTATTATTGTAATAATTAAGGTATAAAATAATTTAGGAGTTGCAAGTATACCCGTTTAAAAGTTTGGAGCACTCTTGATTCGTTAAAAAAACTATCATCTTAAACAATATTTTTAATATGACTATAATGTTTAGTTCAAACCATACCTACACAATTACACCTTAATATATAATATTTTTACTAAACGAGAATGCTCATGAGGAAAATATTCGTTTATCTATTTGAATAGATTTTTTTATAAATTTCTTCCCATGTGTAAAAGAACACATTTTATATAAACTGCTACCTAGAAATTAAACAACTTGAAGGCAAAGAACATTTTTTATATTAAAAATGTTTCACTGGTTGTTGCACATTCGAATTTTATTGTTGCATATTACTATCATAATAAAATCATTGCAAGACCTTTCTTTGAACTGCTATTTCGCAAAAAAGTAAGCAAGTGTACGAACATTTTTTACTGATAAGTGTAAATATTCTGTTCATCTGATTTCCGTTAATACTCATAACTATTTAGCCTACGTATTCCGTGATTTCCATAGCATATTTGAATAAACAAAATGCAATACAATAGCAATTTTTAAATTATTGAAGGAAGTAGTCCACTTATTTTTAATTTAATAGACCCTAAATCTATAAAAATTTGAATTCACATAAACATTTGTAGTCGTTCAATAACGTACTTAAAATAATTCAGTATATGTATAATAAAATGTAAATAAGTACGTAGATACTTTTTTTGTCCCCATTGACAGGTAGAGTAAAGAATAAAGTATATTTACTCGCGCCAACATTTTTTGTCGAACCTGGCTGAAAACATTCTCACGGGTGTACTTAAAAAATTACTCAGCCGAACTGTGAAGTGACCGAGAAAAGAGCAACAAGGAGACCAAGACCTGTGGAAAGAAACAGCAATCGAAACTGTCGCGACCAGCGGAGTGTCCATTAAGCCAGCAGGAGTGTCCTTTCCGTCGGAAGTCCCGGAAAATTGACGCTCCTCTGTCTGTATGTGTACACACGAGCAACAGGATGAGAAAGGGAAGGGCCACGTTCAAATTCGAGGCTACCACGAGACGAGAAACAGATTTTGGGAACGAGACGGGTACGTTTCCGCGGGAAATTCTATTGATCCCCAACGCCATTACTCTAACGCCGCACAGATTGAAACGTTACACTCTCGGAACCACGATAAATCTTCAGGTCCTTAACTATCAGCCGGAATGAACACGGGATACTTTTGTTTATTCTTAGCTTTAATTACCAATTTTGTTAATAACTTTGGTAATCATTCTGTAATATTAACGATTTTTAATAGAATGTAATATTTAGTTACACATTTTACATTTTCGTACAATTAACAGTTAAAGGTAAGTTGGGTAAATTCTGCTTACTCCGTGGTGTAGCTGAAGTGGTGACATACAACATCTCGTAGTACTGCAATAATTTTTTCTAAAACTGACGTCAACCAATTTTTGTAGGTAACCCACCCACACAATGTGACACAAAACACGCTTAACAAGGTGCAGGAATAGGTGTGTCGTCTAAACTGACAATGAATAATTACTCCATTATTTTAGCGTTGTCTCAGTTAACTTTCAGTTTTTTCTTAAGAAAAAAATTCTAAAACCATCGCGGACTAAAATTTACCCTATTTCATATTGTTCCTCGAGAAATTATAAGTATCCAAATGAGAGGGCGTATCAAATAATCCCCGGAAAACTTTTGTAAAGTCAAAATTATTGTTTATTTCGAAATTACTTAATTTCAATTTTAATAAGTTTTCCGGGAATTATTTGATAGACCCTCGTACGTATTTCTTTTTTATTATTTTAAATTTAATTTAATTTTTTATTTTAAAGTCGTTTAGTCATACGTATGGTGAGTGTCACATTAATGGATCGAATAGACGCATTTCTATGCAATCCCCGAAATAATAATCATTTCCATCCTTCCACTCAACTAATTGCATTTCATAAAGCCATTTTTTTTATCTTTCAGCGCGAAAGAGTGTGTCGTTCGCGCGCCTTAAATCTCGTGGAAATCGTCGTAAAGACAGCTTCAGCGGACGGGGCCTGAAACTCATTTACAAATTTTCAATTCAACCGGCTTGAATTTTAAAAACGCATCGGCCAGGCCCCGAGGGGCTCCGCAACATCCATAGATTACTGCATTCTTTTTTTTTCGTTGGTTCCGAGGGCTCCCACGAGGCGGTTCAACGAATAAGACCGTGGAGCAGGACGGTTAGATCGGTCGACGAACGTGTGGAACAGAGACGAATCGATTCCACCGAGCCACGCGACTCTCTTTTCACTCGTGGCAATGATCGTAAATCCAGCGGCAGCTCCGTAGACTACTACCCTGCTCGTTACTCGGCCTCGGGGATGAATTTAGAGATCACGATACTTCGGAGGGCCACTATTACTGGCAGATCTTCGAAATTCACCCGCCCCGCCGGCTCTTACGGGGAGATTTCTCGGAGATTCCATACTCGAGATACTCGAGATGCCCTACGATTCGACGAGCGACAATCGTAATTACAATCTCTAATCTGACGATAATGACTTCACCGGCCCTGTTCTCACGATACCTTTCGGGCGACTTTGTTGTGCGACTATGAGTAGCGAATCCTACTAGGGATCGATCTACTGAATCCAACGGACAGTTTTTACATCCATTTTTTCATTCGTACATAGAGTATTTGATTGAGATCAGGGACAAACGTAATAATTTGTCTTTTTGAGTTTCTAACCTTTCAATTTTGTAACATTTTTACAAAAATTCAAACTGGATGACAAACCTTGATTATTGAACAACGCAATTAAACCTAAATACAGTAGACTCGCGTTAAAAGTTCTGATCCAATTGGTGGATTGATCGAACTGCCACGAGATTCTGCGTGCTCATTGGCTCACGTTAAAGTGGCGTTTCCAGAAAAAACCCGTCTCGAGAACCCCGCACCGCTACTTTAGCTGTACTTGGAATATATTACACCAGTTTTTTGAAATAAGACTTTCATTAAAAAGACTCATTTGTTACGATTGACCCTGCCCAGTAAAGATGCTTTAAATTTGAAATGATATTTTTACTTATTCTATAGACAGACATAAACACAAGTATAAGCTTGTGCATATTATTATAATAGCATTTATTATATAGCAATTATTATATTATTATAACAGCAAAAGTTGCAAAGAATTTTACGATAGTTTATTAATAATAATGCATAACGAATGATTACTGGCATATGAATGCTCGCTTCATATAAGTTATTATCGACTACTAACTCTATGTTAATAGAAAACTATTACTATAATATGTAACTGCAAATTTTTTGCGAAAACATTCGCTATGTCGAAATAATAAAGGACCAATAACTCAAATGGTGGTCAATGTAAAAGAATTACCTAGAATAAGTGTATTATCCACAAACCTTCAAATGAAATTGTTTTAAAATCTTATTCATTGTTTCTCGTTTTCGATAAAATACGTTGAAATTCAAGATCAGAAACTTAATAATACAGCTATCAAGTACAATTTACGATTTTCAGTGTCACCTAAACTGCACATGCGCCGACTTAATATCCATAAATTCCGAGCTTCAATGAACAAAAGTCGTTCACGTTGAAAATGGTTAAGCGGTTTTCGAATCAAGAATTGTTCGGCATACACCCTGCAACTTTTTCAACGTTTTCCAGTGTAAAAAAAAATTGTCCCTCGAGACTGACGGGGCGGCCTATAGGCCGCATCGTCCCTTTAGGGCTCGTTCGTTTAAGCCCGGATGATAGACGATAGGACTGGAGTCTTACGCCCTAAGAAGTGTCCCATAAACCATCAACGAATCACCAACGGTGAGCTGGTTGCCGCGGCTGGTAACGGTTTTACCTGCGCACCAGTTTCCAGGGGCCTGACCTAGCCCGCTCGTCGATCACGGATATTTGGGACAGGACTCTTTTTCGATGCGATATCATTCAACGACTTTTCTACCTGCATCCCTGCTACTCTTCTTCCTCTACTTCGAGTGGGGATGAGAAAACTCGATCTAGATATAACGGGTGGCGTAAAACAACTGGATTCAGTCAGTTCATTGCACATTTCCTGAACGGAAACGTTAATTGAAATTCGAATAATAATATTAGATTGTTGTCGTTATACTAAATCACGTTAAGACTCAGACAGAACAGACTTCGATCAAAAAACCTTCATTCTAAGGTAAGTTATAATTGTTGAAACTTTGCAATACCAAAGTAACATTTAATTTGTGGCAACCTAATAATATTCAATGTATCAATGAGTAATCTAATACTTTTTTAATATTATGACAGTATGATATAAATTCTATACATTTTCTCGCTTTTGTGCTTGATGAAATGCCTCGAATGATAACATTTTGATATAATACCATGGTAAATGCCTCAATAAAATATTAGATATAATAAGATGGACATAAAAATAAAAGTATACTTGACAGAGGTAAAATGAAACTGCTGGTATTAGCCTGTATTAAATTTAATAATAACATTATAATATTGTGAAGACTAGTAATCCTATACAAAATAATAGCAACGGTTAACTTGTGGATTTGATACACTATATAAGTGTGCAGTACATGATGAAAATAGAAAACACTAATGATTGCAGCGTTTTAATTTGAATACGGATCTAATAAAATGACAGTACAGAACATAAGCTTCTATTTAATTTAATTTTTGTAAGTTAATATAGAAACATGTAATTTTACATAAATCACAGCCTAGTGACTTTGAGCATTTTTATACACTATATCGATAAATTATATAAGATTTGACGACTCTATAAATAATGGCTATGTTAGGTCCATAAATATCAATTATTTTACAAGTGCCGTATAATAAAAGAACGGCAACGATAAGAGTGAAACAAATAATTATAATACACAAATGAAATAATAATAACATATAACAATTAAATGCAGATGCGAAAAATAACAAATAAATCCAAATGCGAAGAATCACCATATAAGGATCTGTTTGTTTTGACATTTCTGTAAAAAATTAATAATTAAACATCGTTTATTAGAAAGTACAGGAGTTTCAGTTCAATAGATGATTATTATTTTAAAAATAACAGGAACGAATATTGGCAATTTGTTATAGTACAAGTCGTTGAATCATCCAATTTATAAACCTTCTATAACTCACATTTCAGAGATCTTTTTAAGACTTCCTTCGCTTTTCCTGTGCCAACAACGGTACGAAGTAGAGAGAACAAACACTAGAAAAGCACTATGTCCGTCTCTGTCGTCGTCCCGAAATCATGTCGAGGTTAGAATCAAGGTTCTATGCTATCCGGGCCGTAGCTACCGCGTACGCGAACAATACAGGACACAATGATCCCCCTTTACGACCTGAATTTCATCCCTTGACGAATTTCCGCGACCAAGTAGTCGATCTGCGAACTCGAAATTCAGTTCGCCCCTGAAAAGGGAGGGGAGAAAAGAACCGACGACGAGCTTCATCGTAGAATACGTAATTACACGATGAAATATACAAGTGTGTCTGTGTGAAGCGATTTTTGTGCTGTTATGCATCACAGTCATTGCCATGGGACATATTATCCACCTATTAACTTGAAAGTTCGTTGCGTAAATTAGATTATTCTTATGAAGAAATTGTAATATTTGAAAATAATTTCATGCATTTGAATACAACTATTTGAAGATGTTTAGATTAAGGATAGATAATTTTTATTGCTGTACCTACATATTGTATATTAAATGATGTTGCTGCCAAGTTGTTATTATTAAAAGGGTGAATGAAATTCCATGATGTTGAATTGTTTAAAATTTCAGAAACTGGCCGAAATTGACTCGGATCCACTGTTCAATTCATTTTAATTTAATGTTTATCTAATTTTGTGATCATGGCATATAGTGTTTCAAAAAAGTAAAGTAATACAATAAAAGTTGACATTTTATATTTGGAAACGTAAACCTCCGTGCAAGTTATTCGTCGACTTGCTATTTTTTATAAGGAATACAAATAAGAATGTATGAAGAATAAAAGTAAAAAGAAGGATAAAAAACACGTAACATCAACCATATTTATGTATTCGAATATCCCCTTTCAGATGATCTTTTATTTAGGTTTCTACATCATTCTATGCCAATAACAATTTTCAGAAAGTAAATTGAATCCTTTAAACAGCAATTTTTCTTTTACTTTCAGCTTCGACCATATCGTTACCTCATTAAAAAGAAAATACTGGATTGTTTACTGGTACACCTAATATAAATACATAATATTTACGTTCAGGATCCAAATCGTTACCACAGAGTAAAATAATTAATAAGATAAAAAGAGAATAGCATTGTTCGTTCGATGCATCATAAAAAAGGGGATACGTGAGACGAAATAAGCACCCATGGTGCGTCGAAATCCCCCATGACTGTGCACAGCAGCAAGTATACTTGATTAAATTAATGGCGAACAAATTACACGGCGAATTTCGAAGTACCGAAACTCTGTTCCAACAGAAGATGTACTTCAACGTGCCTCCCGAATATGCAAATGCCTTGCAAAGTTGTTAATGTCTTGGCTTTCGGGGAAATAAATGACGAGCAAAAAAAACTGATTACCGCGTAATTATGCGTCATACTGTTTGGGAGCATCCCTTCGAGTATTTTTTACCACCGTCACTGACGTTCTCTTAAAGAGGGGCTCGTGAACGAGGATCGCGTGATCGACGGGGATGAAATTCTGAACAAACGAAGAACCGTTATGGGTGATCATATTGTAGTAGTACGCGTAGAAGCATACTTCGTTAAGGAGAAAGGAACACTTTATTGGAATGTTCACTTCATAATGCTTAAATAAACGAAGAAATAAGGAAGTAAATAAATGAATAAATAAATAAAGATAAATAAATTACAAGAGCAATATCAAATTACAACATTTGTTTATGTATTCATTCATTCACTTATCAATTGTTCTTACATGGGTGAATCGCCCTTGTATAGGTAGAATATAATACATTTGTATTGACAGTAACCGAACAGGACAAAATAAAATAAAAAACAATATATGTAGATGTGTTTAGCATAATTGTATATTTTTAATCTGTGCAGCCATATATGACGTGTTTAGTACAATTGGGCAATATATTTTTAACTATAATAATTCAAAGTAAGAAGTAAAGTTGTCCTGAATTGATCCAATACACATAGATATGTTTGTCCTTTACGTGTGTATACTCATCAAATATAGGAATAATTTAGGGTATTTTTTTCAAATAAATATACCCTAATGTTACCTATTACAGGAATAACTTTTAAGCATGAGCATATAACAATCTATGTCTCTAAGTTTATTAATAACCGAAAACTGCATACAACCTATATAAATAAACAATCAAGTAAACTGCAACTTGTATTGGTAGGAAGTACCACATTAACGAAATACATAGCATCAGCATAGAAAACTTCCACTTCAAATTTTCGTGTCACTTGAACAGCAACCTAGAAGATCCGGAAGTAGGTTCACTAACTAAGAAACTCTCAACTCCTGAGACCTAAGGATGCTTCAAAGGACACCGACTTTGAATTTCCTTTCTTTTCGAAAATTGACGCGAGGATCCTAGTTACACAATCTTTAGTAGAATCGCCGGCAATTACGTTTGAGAGTCTTGACGGGAAAATGAAACTCTCTCGACTTTCTTTCTGACACATTTTGAAAGCTTGATTACCGGAAGGACTCTTTAAGATACGGCGGAGGTTTTGATAAGGGTTTTAGCTGTCTACCATTTCGAGAATCGACATTTCAGAAGTCCAATTGACAGTTTTAATATATGAACATTAAAAACATTTAACAATATTGTCAATATTATGAAATCACACAGAAATTTATTTATTTTATCTAGGATTCCATCAGATCTCAAGAAGAATGAGAATGTTATTAAATTTTATAAAACATTTCACAATATCGAATTTTAAATAATCGTATACATTGTAACTTAGTTAAACCCGTAGTCGGTTTATATCTCTTTCAGTAAACCATTTCAGCATCTATGCTTACATGATAATTCTTTATTTCCTTTCACAGAATACAATAGCAAAATTTCACTGCATAATTCCGACATCGTATATACCTAAGGTACAAAATTATGAGAAACCATTTGAAAATAATTGAATGTATTAAACCGTCTTCATGGAACTACGATAAACCGTTATACATTCACATTTACGAGTACATACGTACCTATGTAAATTTTCACCCGTGTTGCCGTACACCGAAAGAGATTAAAAAATACCGAAATTGGAGTAGTTCGCAGAAAGTGTGGCGAGCCAATTCAGCTTCCGAGAGGCCCGAGATAATACCTTGTTACGCTAAAACAGATCAGTTCCGTGTTGAAAGGAGAGAATTATATGGTTACCAGCGTAAAAGGAATCAAACCCTGCGGGATGTTAATTACGCCAGCGGCGGCGGCCGGTATAAAATTAACTGGTCCAAGTATTTTCCGTACGATCGACGCCGCTACCGTTTCCAAGACGTCACTGGATCGCATTTCAGGAACGAAAGTCGACCTCGATCTTGCCCAGATCCTCGCGGGCCGATCACGAAGAAACGGAGACTGGACACCAGGAGAACCGGACACGCCTTCCAGAATCGCGCGCGCGCGCGCGCCCGTACGCTCGCAAAACAAAAACAAACCGGTCGGCAGATCGAAAAAGAAAGGCAGCTCGGGCCCGGTCAATTAATAATTAGCCAGGATAGGGGGAATTTGGTAATTAATCTTTGCCGATTTTGCATTCGCGGCGCGTGGCCACACGCTGCATGGCCACCGTAATCGTTTATATTCCTCTTTCTTCCGGTTATTACGGATCAGGGTTACTAATATGAAATATGTCGTTATTTTTGTAACCACCAGTAAGGTAAAAGATGGAGTATCCGATGTTGCACAGTCAGTAAACATGTAAAACGTGGTGACAGACACTTTATTGTCAGAGATATTCTTTTGTTATCCAACTTTATATATCGTTCCGCTCTGTTTCATTGACATTCAGGACATTATTATTTATCACAGTGTCAGTAGATATTATCGCAAACGACAAATATAGATTTCACGAACCTTCTCTTGCATTGGAAACATGTTGCTGTTCGTTTGATTGAAGCATATGGTTCTATTCACAGAAATGAAATTAATTCATAAGTTTATAGTCGTACATAGGTTCTTATGTAGTAATTATAATTATACTGCAGATGATCATGACAATAAAATAAAATGAAGGTTTTAATAAAATGTAATACTTTTTACGTGTTATTATTAACGTAGTTAAGCTTCGAGTGCAGAATTTATAATTCTGTCCCATACTTGTTCTGAGATATTAGCATTTAAAATTCTTAATTTGCATAAATTTTCGCAGTCTAATTATAATTTATCATATAATTACCACGTGTAATACATAGACTGCGGAAGTTTATGCACATTAAGAATTTCAGATGCTAATGTACGAAAAAGAAAATTGGACAGACTTCTAACTTAACTCACTTTTTATTTAACAATAATACATAAACAATAATAAACTTTATTAAAATCTTTATAAATGCATGAATATGATCAGTCTAGTAATAGATATCCTATAAACATTGTTATTGAATGGCGGATTTTATACATTTAAAACTCAGTACTTCTATCAGAAAGTTTTGTGAGTTGTAATACGATTTCTCTTTTGTCTGAAACATGACAGAATTCTTGACAGAATAAACAAATTCTTAGTTCATTACAATTCTTGCAAATTAACCCTTTTAACGTTTATATTTACAAACGACGGTTCACTTATTATAATACCAAAATATTAACATCTCATTCAATGTGTATTATTATAACTAGACTGCGGATTTTATGCATTTATACAATATTATAAGGGATCGTCTAGAATTTGGAGTTTGATAAAGTTTAAAGAGGTTTTCGTTTTACTTGGAACTTGGTAGAACAGTAAAAACAGTAAACAAATTTCTATTTGTTCCCAAACTCTATAAATTATCTTATAAAAGTCTATATTTCATTCTATTATATTAAATTCGTAAAAATGCGAATGCAAAATGTCGAACATAAAATCGATATTGAAACGTAAAAAGAGAAAATCGATTTTTTTGGACGATTTGCCATTCAGATAAACGACAGATTCGGTATTTTTCGCAGGTCAAGAGTAGGGGGATGGCTGAGGAATGACACCTTTTATTATCTCATGCGAGGCACGTGGCTGGGTGCACGACAACTTTCTCGGAGCTGCGTTTTTCATATTGATAATTATCTCGGTCCCCCATGGGTACCTCGTGTAGATTAACTTCGGCAAAACCCTTGGGGCAACGTGCACGGGACAATATCGTGCAAAAAACGTCACAATTACGTTTTCAATATGTTTATTGGTAAGAATGAAAGAAATATGGCGAACGTGTTAATTAACCGTGGTGAATCGAGCACAATGTTACGTGATCGTTAGCTTCAATAACTTTGATCACAGGTTTTAAAGAAATTCGTATTATAAAATAATATAAAGTGAACTCTTTCTTACATATACGCTCACAATTTAACCGACCACATTTTCGTCGAGAAACCCACTAAGAAAACGAAGTTAATATTCGGCCGCCAGGTGTAATTTACAATTCTGTATATTTTGAATAAATATACGAGTAGCAAATATTAATAAAAATAAACAAAAGAATATTATTTTGATCTGTTTCATATTACCACCCTGTTTCGACAAACCCATTTTTCGCACTATGTTAAAACAAATCATTGTACTCTTTCAACGGTTTTATATTGTATCAAGACACACACACGTTGGCTAACTCTGCTAATGATTCTTGTTGCAATAAGCACACTTAAAGTTAATTGTTTTCTCTAAGACCAAACAGTGATCCATATTGCCATCTATTCTCCTAATATAAATTTGCGTAAACGTCGATATTTTAACGATCACCGTGTAAATTTTTACTCAACGAAGCCAAGGAACCAACGTGTCATTCCTACCTGTTGCTTGCGCACATGATATTTTACGCGTGTAATGAACCCTTGGCGTACACACTTATGCAAATTATATTTATTTATGTAAATGTAATGTGCATTTCCCGTAATTTCGTGATTAAACTGTCATTCCCGAATATTTTGGCATAATTACGGTGTCGTGCGCGGAGTACACCGCCCAAAAGACACTCACGAAGGAAAGAAAAGACGAGGGAACTCTTCACGCAACAATGTCCTTTGTGGTGTGCCGCGGTAATTATGCTACCGGAGCAGAGTAATCGACAAAAGGAAAGTGTTGCGTGCAACGAAAAAAGCAATTATTAAGTAACATTATATTCTTTATCGATAATTCCGTTTTTCATTTCAAGGCGAGTCTTTCGTTTTCGAAACTAGTTTCCCCCGGTAAATCGTTTATTTTCTGTCGAGTCAGAGCACAAAAATGATGCAGCGATATCGTATTTCATACCCACAGAGAATTTTCTGCATCGTTCGTGTGAAAGGGATCAAAAAACATTGTTAACAAAGCGTCGTTCGAGATAATGAACCGTTTATTCGTGCTCGAAAAAATAGTCAAAACACAACATGATTCATGATGTGAGTGAAAGATCCACGTCGCAATGTAGACAATCGCTCAGAAGTGCATACTTCATCGTGCAGCCTGACCTCGAACGATTTTTTTTTTTTATAAGAAAATAACAGCGAGCTATTATTACATCAATTAAATTTAGACAGGTAAAAACTATTAATGCATCTGAGTGCAAACAAGTGCAGAAGCCTGACATAGAAGGTAACCTTGGATTTTATCAGACGAATACAATAAACCGATATACGTAATTAGATCTGCAGGCACAATAATTTATTTACGATGCTATAAATACTTTTAAACAAAATATTCACCTTTCCTTTTCATAAATATTTCTTTTATTATTCCTACGAAGGGTGTTTCCAAAGTTCTGAGAATTGTTATAAATATTTTATTTTATTAATTTTCAGCTATATTACATTGTAATTTTTCAATGTACATAATTTCTGTTTAACTATATGCACTTGTCCCAGCGCAAAACTATAATAGTTCTTTTAGACTTTAGACAATTTAAAGAAACTTTTTGAGAATCTCGTCATTAAGTCATTTTTGTCCTGAAATTGCACACACGTAGAAGTTTTTTCAATTTTGGTAACAGATGATAGTTGCTGAGTGTCAGTTCAGATGAATAAAATGGGTGTGGGAGCCATTCCGAAAGTAGTTCGTTTAAAACTAATTCGTAAGGAAATAATTGCTCTCTTTGAGGGTTTACAGCATCTTCCATAGTTGCAAAATTAACACTTTAAAAACATATCTGTATTTGCCTAGAGGCTAAATCATTCTGATCAGTATTGACTAACATCATTGGGAAAACCTATCAGGACTTCTTTCTACCTAAAAGCATTAGTCATTATCCCTGCATTATTCAACTGGATCGTAATTCCTAGAACTTTGGAAACACCCCTCGTGTTTCTGATCCCTCTTGTAAAGTCCTAGGCTTCCTATATTCTCTTCGGTAAATGATAATATATTTAACAATGGCTCATAATTTATTTGATCTTTCTTTGATAATATTAAGTTTTTTTTATGCTTAAAATTATGATATGAGCAAGAACTTTTCATTTACAAATAAAAAAATTGAATATCTTCAAAATAATTAGTTTACCAACCAATGCTCGCTAACCTTGTGCATGCCGATTTTGTTAACGGTTTTGATTGTCAGTGTCATTTTATTGTTAATAATTTTTCAGAAAGAGAAAAAATGATAGGTTAATCGTAAATATCGATGAATCAAACGATTGGCGAATACTAATCGTAAATTAAACATGTAATGTACTGGTTAAATATTGTTAATGGCAAAACATATTCCATTTCGACTCATGTGCATCGAATAATATTCACATTTATTAAACCCGTTTGATGTTTTCACCACGTGTCCGAGTCGGTATTACAATGAGAGTTCAAATTGAGTATGTATACGCCTTACAAAGGTGAAGTTCGTGTAATGTTACTTCTGCAGAATCCTACAAAGATTAAGGTAGTAATACAAAGGTAGCCAAAAATTTGTGACATTACCGTTTGGGGTAGCGTGACAGCCTCTGGTGTAGGACAATTGGCCTTTATTGGCAGTACTGTGGACAAATTTAGATATTTGGATGTTTTCAAATTAAATTCAGCTGCAAGTATAACAAAACTACGATTACCATAGTGATGGGTCTTTCAGCAAGATCGTGACCCAAAACACATAGCGAAGGTGGTTAAAAATTGGTTGTTGGGAAAAACTTCTAATCGGTTAAATCCTCCCCTACAGTCACCAGGTCTCAATGTAATAGAGCATCTGTGAGAAACATTAAATTCTAAGTTAAGATAAATAAATTTACGAATAAACAGTATGTACTGTAAATCGAAAATACACTGTGTAATATTCTAAACGATGAGATTGACGATCAACCAAATATTTCAATTTTATCTCTAAGAGATCTCATATTATGTCGATCAGTTATTAAACACTCATCAGACTAATTTACATGATATTTTATAATTTCTCCACTACCGCTTCTAAACTCGTCTGACAAATCATTGTAAAGTATCGTTTGAATCTGTCGAGCAATTAATCAAGATGAAAGCGTTAGTTTCTTGTCCATTTGAATTTACTGTTCACAGTTTTCTTGGTTACAGACGCCTTAGTTTTTTCCCCGTATTCTTTGATTACTCTGCTTTTTCATTCGGGAAGTAATAAAGGTCTTTATGTATCCTTTGTACGGTCTGCTTTCACCGAATCTACGGTTTGTCGAGGTAGCGCGAAAAAATTTGCCTTTTTTGTTTCACGTGGTATCGTATTACTCGCGAGTTGCAGATGCCGGAGACCGCTGGGAATATTTCTGCCGGTAGATACCTGAAGAGTACCCGAAATATTGTTGGGGAATGCTACCGATTATGGAGTACCGTTTCAATTCTCATGTGGAACATTACATAATAGTTTTAAAATTTATCATTATGCACATCAGTTAAACCCATTGTTTATTATATTATTAGTATTTACCATTTCAATAACAAAATATCAGGTTGTCGCGCAAGGAATGATAATTTTATAATCGGCTTTCGATGCCAAATAATTATTTACAAAAATTACACTGAAAAGTGTATCAGTTTCTGAACAATCCATGCGAGTGTAACAATTGCAAGGAAAAGACTCTGTCTCCGTCTTTTCTCTTTAATTATTCTTTTAACTTTAATCTTACAGATACTGTTACCATTTTTCGTCATTTATTCGCTAGGTATTTACTTCGTAACATTCGTTTTGTAATAAATATGTGAAATAGTGAATTTATTGTCAATTTTTCTGTCGTATTTGCTTACGAAAATTTCGGTACTGCTGGTTGCACGTGATTCACGATAGAGCATTAGAGTTTGCGTGTCCAAGAGTACAAAGGAGGATATATCGCATTACCGAAAACCGAAACTGTGCCGCAACAAAGATTAAGTAAAATTAGGGAGACTAAGCGAAAGATGTTTCCAGGCCGCGGACTTTAAAAGACCACGGCGCGCGGCCACTTCCCGTTCCGTAAAACAACTGGGCGTAAACCAGCAGGATAAACACCGCGCGGGCGATGTAACGTCGATGGATTTTGAATCTATTGTACCTTCGGAAATCGATACCCCGGAAAGGTGCTATGTCGGTCTCCTTTGAAAATTAGAAACCTATTTTCAACCTATATGCAAGATTCACTCCTGGAGGGGAACCTTTCTCGAATAGGAACCTCCCGTTATTTGAATTCTCCGCTGTTTGCACGTACTGGTATGCTACGTGTCCACTCGAAAGAAGGCTCCTGCGGGTTCTAGTCCAAAGAATAAAAGCGTAAGCTGTTGAAGAACAAGGTATCGGATACTTGCTCGCGTCACTGTCTTTTTAAAAATTTGAACCAAAATATTCAGTACATGTAAAAGGTGTGCAGTAATAAGTAAAATAACAGGCTAAATTCCCGAATTACTGCCACCTTAACCCTTGTGTAGGTACCCGGTTACCCAGGTAGCCATTTTTAAATTTCCTTTCACAATTTTTTATGTTGTCTAAAACAGCATTTGGTATATTATAGGAAGGGGAAACTGAGAGTTTTGGAAAATTATGAAAGTAAAATTGTCTATGTTTTTCTAATCTATCACAATAGGAGTATTCTCATTGCTCAATAACCGTGAATATTTTGGTTGCCCACACAAGGATTAAAATTATAGCGTAATTAAAATTTGCGAGCAACTTTATTGTCCCTATAACTGTCTCTGTTATCTCCTATAACGGGCTCTAGGGTCCAGATTTATTTGTTCTTATATAAATGAGAGTACCAATGTAAGAATAAAATTGTTTGTGTACGAAGTCTTTGTACATTATATTTTTATTAAGTAAAATAAATACAGTGGAGTATTAGGAGTAGTGGCAGTAATTGGGACATTTACCCCGTATTAATGGAAAGTTTTTTCATAAGCGGTAATACAAAATCACTTTCAAAAGCGCGACCTATAGAAATATAATTTTTCTACAGCGAATTCTCTACAATTAGACCCATTCTACTAGAAACATAGGTATATTAATACCTTTCTTTACTAGAACGTGGTAAATATCGAAACTGGTGTTTCAAATCTGAACTCATAGAAGTAAAATTTTCAAGACTCAAAAAATAACCGAAAAAGTATCAAGCTCCCGAAAATAATTAACGTTATAGCTACACCGAGGTTAATTATCGGACCTATTATCAAAAACATCAATATGTGTAACTTATATGACATTACATATTACCTAAAGGCAATAACTGTTTAGTTAGTTGAAAACACTGTTACCAAATAATATCATTAGTTATTTATTTTATTGAAAATTTTGATTTGAAAAAGCTGCGAGTTCTAAAACCATGTCGGTAGATGGTTGAACATATTTTACCATCAACAATTACTTCAACATCTGAGAAAGTTAGGAAATTATCACTTATCGACGATATTTTTTATGTATTAATAAAATAACCTAATCTAACACCAGTAGATATAATATATAAACAGTATATACCTATACATTCTGTTATTAATGTTAATAAAATTGCTTTCAGAATAACGACGCGAAAGTATAGATGATAATGGAATATATTTCGATGATTAAAATTACTATACATTAAACTTGCAACTTAGTAAAATGTTATCCCGAAATATTAAAAAGCGGGCTTATTATGCCAAAAAATGCTTGAACAGTCATTGTTGGGCAAATATAATTCATTGATGGAAAGAAACTAATTATATCAATATGTATAGGTATATTAGATCCTCCCGTATCCGAATTGTAATAGGAAGACAAATGTTCGAATAAAGGAATTTTTGCATAAAAAACAATCAATTTTCTGATTCTAAATTTGATTTATTCAGATAGAAATCAAGAAAATTGGTAGTTTTTCAAATATATATTTATGGATCCCATTTTTTTTGGTTGCTAAATTACAACAAAATTTCAATAGAAGTAACTACATACCTAAAGTTTAATCGAACCACAGAAAGTATATGTATATTGTACGTAAGCACTACATATTGCCAACAGAAGAAGGCATCTGTTGCTGGAAGGTACATGTATTCTGTTCGAATAACAAACCATTCGGATAGTAGAACGTTTCGAATATTGGGGTACTCGGATAATAGGTGTTCGGATATAGGACGCTCTGCTGGATATATTCAAAAGTACTATTTTAAACAAAGAAGATCGAAAACGACCAGGGTCGGCTTCTATCGGGTTAAAAATTCATAAATACACACAATATACAAGGAGTAAATCTCGTTTCACTAATTTTGGAAAATGTACAAATGTATAAAATGTCCTATCATTTCGTCCGGCAGGGTATGAAGGGAGACCAGTTGTGTTGAATATTTTACGCGTAAGGCAGGCAGCTGCCTGGGAAGATCGGATCGCTTTCAAATTATCCGGGCGACTTGCCACGAGTGCCTCCGCGGCTGGTTCTCGCGTACGCATGCGCGCTTTACACGCAGCACCCGATCCCTCAGATCTGAAAAGAGAGCAATCGAGAATACGGCCACCTTTCATTATTTTCGCCACGAAATCATGGCCAAGCGACGGCGACACTTTGCTCCCGAAACGTCTTTTGCACTTTGTCGTTTTCTTTCGTCCTTTCTTCTTCTTTGTAGTCCCCTACTTCTTTCTTCGATGCTCGGTGTATTCTTCTCAAAATGGCCACCGTCTGCCCGGACCATTACACCGTCTGTAGTCAATAGCTTCATTGTTGATGTCTATGTTTATTATTATTGCGATCGTAAAAATAATAGTTACAGTAATAGTTCTGTGTGAACGTATTTGTTCAATGAAATCGACACAACCATTTTCTTTTTTTGCCTGACTGCAGGAAGAACTTTCAATGCATCCGAAGAAAATTGTCCAATTTACCTCTGATTAATTGTGTACCTTCATTGACTTTAGCATGTGACATAATTGATTTTATTGCTAAGTTAGAGAGTATCGTGAAACGAGTAGAGTATACTATGTAATTCTTCAATAAAGAAAGGAGCTACGTCGATAATTTTCATTCATGAAGGTAATGTTAAGTAAATATACCTATTAGTGAAAATGGCCATGTTACGTGCAATGACCAAATATACATACAAAACTATAAAAAAGAGGCGCCGATAAGGTCAAATAAAAATTACGAATTACTTTATCTCCCCTGGTTAGCAGGTCAGTACAAAATTTACAGAATCGATTTTGTTAATATTTATCGAAATATTTACCGACATGTCGATTATTGATTTACCTTCTTGGGCCCATTTAAATATATCAAAAGACGGTCACTTGCTCCACCATTTTCATATTCGAGAAATTCACTGGTGTCCCTCATACAAAACCACGGTACTTTCGCAAATGGGCCCATCATGGTTCTCGTCGCCAATGAAAAAGTGTCTCACGGACCGTGGAATCGAGATTTGCCAGCATTCGATGGCTTTCACGCGGTTTTCCTTCGTTCTCTTGACGCACGCATCATTTCTTGCGGCTAACCCATTCATCGATGCACGAATCCAGGACCTTCAGCTATTCCTTCCCAGGCCAAGAAGAAAGGGTTGGACCAGCTGCACACCCACGCCGGTACCACAAATGGACTCGTTCGACGAATTGACGTTTTCGAGTTTCGAACATTCCTCGGGCCGATACCTAGATCGGGAATCATCTAGACCTTTCTGGAGGAACGTGAGTCGATGAAATGGCGGAACTTACTTTTGTTAGGGGATCCTATATTCTACATTAGTAGACAAAATGATAAAACATTCTGAAAAATACTTAAATCTGAACACCTCATTGCATATTCTGTTTCATATTTATAACCCACCTATGAATCAGCATTTCCTTCTGATTTTGATCAACGGGACTTAGAACTAATTCGTAGACAAATTAAACCACTAGGATAATAAACATCAGGTGGAATATTTTCTTCTTATAAATATGAAATGATTAACGTGAATTTGTAAAATTAGTTAGAAAAATTATTGCACACTTCAATGTTTCAATGAAAAAATCTATTCCTTCAGATGCTTTCATCATGTTGGATTTAAACTAAATACCTACGCACGTTCTGATTGGAAATTAATGCTGATTTGTAGGTATACATTAAAATGTTTTCATTTCTTCAGTTGATATTCGTTAAACATTTTTTGTAAAAGTTATTCGACATCAAAAGATAATGACACTACGCAATATTAATAGGACGTATCATCAGTTCATATGACGACGCTAGGCCTCATGTAGTATAAATAACTGCGAAATCCATGTTAACGAGTATTTTCAATTCCGCCATATCCAACCTATTTACCAATCAAACCTTCCACACTATACTATAAATGCAAATCCACTGTGTACTGATTATGTTATAAAGTACGCTATCCCAACTGAAAGGCGGATGTAAACTTCATAAATAAATAATTTAAAAAAAAAAAACAGGATCTATCCTGTGAATACAGCTGCTTCTAACGTATCAAATTTTCTTGCGCCCCTTTCCTTCCCCTTTCTCTGCTTCTCTCCTCGAGCGCTGCTACCTCTCGCTCGCTCCATTTCACCGGCAAATTGTTACGTCACAGCCCTGTCAAAACTCGATCTTCCCTGCCCGATCTCGAGAGATTTCGATCGAGACATAAAAAGCTGAAGAACGCCGTTGCCGCTTTTTCCTCGCGATTCATCCCATTTTTAGATCTTGCATTGTTCACCCTACTTCCCCCTTTTTCCCCTTAAGATTTTTTCCATTTTAAGGACCGTCTTTTTTACAGGTACATTTACTCACCAAATAATACCCATCGACGTTTATTTCACTTACAAATGGACGTCGTGGATATTAAGAAAGGTTGATTATCAAAGGAAATCCTTTCTTTAACGCGAAGAAAACTGTACGAACGAAAAGTTTTTATTATGCTTCTTTTTTTTCATTTTATCGTATTTCATGAATACTGCCGACCTTATTTTTACATAACATGCAACTGTATGCATTCATTTAGTTCTTCGATATTCGAGAGCCAGTCTTGTTATCGGCGACATAATCACAGATAAAGTTATAGTCTACTATTTACTGTTAAAAACATATTTTTCCTCTTATTTTGATGATAAGTACTACATACTCCTTAATCTTTTTTATTCTATGTTCACTTAGTGAACATGGAATTCCAGGAATATCCTTTTTTGCTGCTATGCACTAATAATTTCATAGCATCTGAACGAATGAATCAGTCGAATAATAATAATAACTACTAAACCCGTCAAAATGATGGATTTCAGGTTTCTTGTTTTATAATTACTGAAATCATAAAGATGCTTATGTACGAATTTATGTTGACCTTCTATTACATTATGTGTTTGACAATCCCCTAATTGTACATAAAAATTCTTGAGTATATTCCATGTTTAGTCATATCTGATTTGATTTTGTATTGATAGAAGAAGAACGAAGAAAACAGCAGAAAAAGAAGTAGTAAAGGGACATCAATTTGAACACCTGATTAATTAACCATCTCCCAACCAAACCATTCACACGCACACTCGCATTCAAAGGGGTGCAAAGTCCGACCACGGAAACCTCTAATTGGTACACCCTGGATAATACTAATGCTGGCGGCACTACGTATTTGACAGCTTGTAATTCAGAAACATTTCATCAAAAAAAGGTCATCAAAGTGTTTTGGGAAAGGTCTTATCGGCAGCTCTAATACTGCATAATGCAAAATGGGGTGTTCCATTTAAAAAAATCATGTTGACCTTGACGTGACCTTAACCCCTCCACTGAAGATCAAACGGGTAAAACAATTTAGTAGAACTTTTAAAACCTTAAAAACGCTTTGTTTTAGAAATATTTGACTGTTCCGAGATTTTTGGAGGACTCTGTATGTTACACATAATATATTTTGCAATTTAATTTAATATACGTTCACCGTTGGTGCTTCTAGTGTTACAATGATTGATATATCTACACCATGGAAACGATTGTTGCGTAATATTATTTAGATGTTATGATATTCAGTAGTCACATGATTAACTTCAACATAATGTTCTTAATCGAATATTCCTGAAGCGACTTAATTTACGGATTTACACTTATTAACATATTTTTGCTTCCTTTGCAAATTTTATTGTGTAATTTAGTTTTCACCCCTTCGGTGGAGCATCTCGTATCCGAACACCTATTATACGAATACCTTAATATTCGAGCGTTCTGTAATCTGAACAGAGTGTCTCCTAACTTGCTCATGTTGAAAATCGAATATATGTACAAGTGCTTGCGTACAGTGGTACACTTTCCTCTGTTCGGTTGAAACTAATTCTTATCAGAACGAATTAGCATGAAACTAACATTGTACGGGTGAAAACGTTAAGTTCTTAGTTCGATGGTTAGATGCACAAAAAGACTGCAGTTTTAAGCAGTTACTTCTTATGCAGAAACGTTTATACAATTCTAAATAAACTGTCAGATTTCTTAAATACTATTTAAATAAATGAAATTTAGTATAAACATATGTGATCGTTCTATTATCCGAATACTTAGTAAACTGTTAATTTTCTTGATCCCTTATTTAAATAAATGAAGTTCACTATCACAAACGTGATTGTTCTTTAGTTCGGATACAAAAGACTAACGGTAATTTAAAAACGATCTTACTAAAAACGGATCGGGTGGATGAGAAAGGCCGTGAAGGAAGAAAAGTCACCGCAGGAGGTCGTCGGTCGCCGAGTGAAAATAATTAATACAGCTCGTTAACCCGCGGTCGCGGCAATATGTACAGAAATTGGACATCAGAGGACGGCTCCGACTTCTTTTGTTTCGCCGGGGAAGATCTCGTAATCCACTTTCCAGCGGGAACAGAGCGGACGGTGAATAATTAGGTGTGCTCACGCCAGGCGCCGGACTTTTGGTAAATGAATCTTTTACGAGTGGGCAGGTGAACGCGAGTGTGGACCGACCAATTGATTTCTAACCTTTTGTCCTCGAACGGCTGATGATCTTATACCGTCGACTGCACGCCGAATAAAAGGTTATTTAGATTTATAATGGGAACAGGGATCGAATGAAACTATTAACTTCTATAAATAAAAGTTATTTATTGAACTTTTAACTTTTCAATTATTTCTTTTCTGTTTTATGTTAACTTTGTACATTAATACGATAAGTTTCTTATAAAAGTTTAGCTATAACAGTTATTTTGTATTCTATTGAACTAACAAGCTGATCAAAATGAATTTTGTAGGTACTTACGGTGGAGACATAAGAATACCAAATAAAAATTATTTCAGTTTGAAAAAAAATTTTTTTTAATCATTTGTTTTGCAATTGTTTTAAATAGATGCCCTGTTTTATACCAGCGAATTATTTGGAAATTTGGAGAAATGAGGATATAGCCCTATTTGTCCTGTTTATGGACATATCTTCAACAATATGGATACTTTAAAATTAGCCGTATGCAAATTAATTGAAGTGAAGCGCATATGATAAGCGCAAACTGATGATTCTCGTACTTAATAATTAACTATCGTGGCCAAAAAGAATTTTTGTGCTAAAAGCTATTATTTGTTGAAAAATGTATTATTTTTACAGATATGTTGTTCTTATAAAATCATTAATCAATGTAACTGTCCGTGTATTCAGGACATTGTGTTCATAGAAAGATTATTTGTATTTTCTTTTTATACAATCTCAACGCATACAAAACTATGAACTTTAAGATTTAGAATAAATATTTTCTATGGATTCTTTTTACGGCAATAACTACCGGAACAGCAGTTTGAATATTTTATTTGATCTACAGAATTAAAATATTCAAATTTGAATTTTACGTTCGACAATAAACTTGTGTATGTCTATACATTTTAAGTTCTCCTTTTTATCTCCACAAACAGTCTTATTTCTACCTGCATTTTAATATTTTTAAATTACATCATGCTTTATTTTTAAGCAAAATATTGCTATTATTTTCATTTAGCTACAAAATTTTCAATAATATATTATAAAATTAATTATTCAACTCAGTACAATATTTATACGTGATTATTTTTCACGTGTATCTTCGTCATTCATGCGACAACGAACATCCTTCATTAGATTTTCTAAATCTTCTGACAGCTTTTTGGTCGTGGGAAAATTGAAAGCTCACCTCGAACCCGAGAGAATGCTTAGAAATCTGGCTCGCATGTAGATTTTCATATTTTCCCACGAACTGTTCCTCCTTCGCTAAACGTGGAGGGTATACCTGGAAAATGTCCCGAACTGCAACTTCCGTGCGCATCGTATGGTCTATTTAGGATTTTCAATTTCGTTTAGTCGATTCACAAATCACTATGATAAGTGGACTGCAAATTTTTATGTAAAATAACCTTTTTTAAAATAATTCATGAAGACAATAAGAAAAATTGGAATTTCTTTCTTCCATTTATTGAATTATGCATAAGGCAGAAAACTGGATGAATCTGATGAACGGTTGATCTTTTATTGTATTTCATAGAGGATTATTATGTGTAAATACATAAAATCCGCAGTCTAATGATCACATTGAGAATGTTCATACAAAATGACATTTTTATGCTAACTAGAGATTTCGTATATGAATGTTAGATTTAACATTACGTGGTTTATGTTCATTAGTGAATCTACTTATTACTAATGAATATTAACTATAATTAACTTAAGTTATAAAGTATAATTATGTTTACAAAATAAAGATGCTTACCTAATTCATTTGCAAATATTAAAATCAAGTAAAGAAATAGAATAAAAACTGCTTTGAAATGTTCACTATTAGACTATAGATGTTTATGCAAATTTATAGTTTTTATAATGATTGAAAGAAATACAAGGTAAATCATATTTTCTCTACCACAAATTATGTGACGTTACCAATAAAGAATGTTTACATTTAGCGAAATTTACACAATTAAATTTATCTAATTATACTGGATAATATTATTCCAGTCTGGTAATAACAATAATTTTAAATTGTAACCATTTGTAGCACATAAGCACGCGTAGAGCATAATAAAATACAAATTTTTGTACTGTTTAAGTTTCTATAAATACTTAAGTAGAAACGAAACGAAGTTCCACTGCATTTGTGCTTCTATAAAAAATGTATAAAAATGTGAGTCTGCATAATCATCTTAAATCAGTAATAACATTTTCATGTAAATAATTGTTCGCAATTACAATTTCACAGGCCACAGATGAAATCAGGTGGAACTTCATGTAAGAAGAAAATTCCTTCTAATCTCTTCATCAATACAAGGTAGACATAGACTTTTAAATCGCATAACGTTGTCTGACAACCGCAATTTCTTCCAAATGAATGGCTCGTGGTACATGTAAAACACGGAACGGCTTATTCCACCTCCTATCAAAGAGAAATGGTCGCCGGTCGGAACAAAAAGTCGTACCGAAATTTCCATAATTCTGACGAAAGGAAAGGTTAGAACGTCTTTCCGTAGGAAAGAATAAAAGAATATAATGACCGAAGAAAAAAAGATGTTTTGGTATTCCCGTCGCGATAGCTTGGAGGGAAGCCGTGTTGTTTTTTCGCGTGGAAGAAACTTTGCATATCTCGTCGGCTGTCGACAGGGCTGGACGTTAATCGTCTAATCTCGAGGGAGGGAGGCACGCGCGCGAAATTATTTATTTGCGTCTGGCTTTACGGGGGCCCTGAAGGCGAACCAGCCTCGGACACTTCTACGAACAACGAAGTGACTTTATTCCACCCGTCAGTGTTATGGATACCCCAATTTTGTGGTTAAAATAATGAAAGAAAATTTGTTCATTTTTATTACAGAACTGAATCTCATTGGAGTTTTATACGGCAATGAAACAGTCTTGTTTAAAGTGAATTATCATCCGATCACTATAGAGGCCGAAGCACGTAATTTAAAGATTTCAAATTATGTACTCGTAAAATACTGGCTGTAAAAAAAAATGTCTCAAATTTACTTAATTTTAAATCGTGTATTTCGTTACAGAAAATTGTGAACTAGTTTAATTAATAGTCAATGTGTGTTGTTGGTTGCTTATAAATTCATATATTTCCTTCGTTTGGTTTTCATATTGAATTAATTTAATTCTAACGATAGTAACGTGAGACATGCTTAAATCGTGCGCTGGAAATAATGAGATTGAATAGTAAAAACTAACCCTGTCAGAATTAATTGGATGACAGTAATTTTAACAGTAGACTAACAGTGATTTGCCTGCTCCTTAAAGTAGTCCGACAATTTCATGGTATTAAATGATTATAAAAATAAAAAGAGAACATATTAAAATTTGTTTTGTTATCTCAAGTGTAAATAAAGGAAAGCAGGTAAATTATTTGCATTATTAACGCAGAAAATCGCTTCTAACTTTGGTCCTCTCACCCAAATCCATTAAAAATTTTCACTCAAGTCAGTTAGTGCTACCACAGACGGGGTCTTCCGAATTCAGGAACTACGTTCGACACCGTGATAACGCACAGCACACACACTGAAATAGTATGGGGGCTTCTGACGCCCCCGAAGCATGGGGCAGAAAATTACATTTTATGTTAGGTCTATTCTTATATCTCGTCTGTGGTACAGTGGTACAACCTACCCTATACTCTTTGTCTTAAACGACTTGAAAAAAAAAACAATTTTCTTGTAACATTTCTGAATCAGATTTTGCGGAACCTAAACTGCAGAAGGGTAGTACTAATTATAAACCAATTAAATGATAAAATATTAGCTTAGTGAAAATGCCGCTCCTTTAATATGCTGGTTCTATTCACTTATATGACAGTGAATAGACTGTAGATGATTTTAATTACATTTTTGTAAATTCACATTGTTGAGTATAGTACATAAAGATAGAAATAAATTAACAAATACTATCCTTTATAGAACTAAACGTAATATAAAATAGGAATTACACTTTGTTTTTATTTGTAAGTAATTCTAATAGATACACTATGTAATAACAACTAGAATCATACTATACGTGCGACACAAGATAGAAAGTTCTTAAAAACGAATCAGTACAATACAGGTAAACCTCGAATAACAGTAAGATATTGTATGTACATACATAGAAAAAATTAGGTTCCAGAAACTAACAAAACTACACTATTCTACACAATTCTTTAACTGTGTTGTACAAACGTCGTATTTTTCAGGAATTTTCCCATTTCATCTATCCGTGTCTGTACCCTCAGGAGCAAACTCGGCTTCTGCTAGGGGAAAAAGTGGCGTAAGAGGAAGACCTTCTATCACCTGGTAAATTTATTTCAAGTACCGAAATAAATGTTAAATTGAATGTTAATTTGACATCAATTTCAATTATTCCCAATACCAAGTGGTAGGCGGCATTTTCCCTACATTACTTTTTCCCCTAGTCGAAGCCGAGTTTGCTCGTCGGTGTACATATGCCCCTACCTTCAAAACAAAAGCGTGTTCTGGGAATGCTGTATTATACGGGTGTTCCCTGTACTTATAACATTATATACATTCAATTTGTTTAAAAAGTTCAAGAGCAATATCCTGTTCAATTTAATAATTTTCATGAAAATCCCATTCGATGATTATGTTCGTTTTCATTTTATATACGTAATGTAGATCAATTGTTCGAAGAAAGTGTTACTGCTAAAATCCAACAGTGTTCATATGTACCTATTAAATGTTAATTTGAAAAGTAATTTAAGAAATTTTTGTCGACGTTGCAATCTTGAAGTTACGAAAACCTGTGGTACGACTCTTTAATTCTTCTCGATTTTGCTTTCACTCGAGGTTCGACGAAATAAATACATCAGCATGAAATTTTGGCAACGATTACATATATGGGTACGGACGAAACGAGGAAGAATCGAGAAAATTTATGACGGAGATACGCGTAGTCAGCGTAAGGAGCGTGAAAGAGAAACGTTTGCGGAGGAAGATAAGAGGAAAAAGTCCACCATACATTTAGACGGCGCGTGGCAAGGATCAGTGAGTACCTTGGTCTCAGGATGGGGAGGAGTAAAGATAACCGAAGCAGGGAACAGCGATATTTGATTCAATATTTTCCAGCAAATTTCAAACAACTTCGTATTTGTCACGAATAGAATATTTACGTGTTTTGTGAGAAATTTAATAAACTGAAAAAGCAGAGTTGCTGTAGGAAGAATGTAATAATTATAGGTGTGTTTAACATTTTAATGTTCACAATACCCGAAATAGAAACAATGAATCACTAGTTTTGTGTTCAAACACATAGATACGTGTATGTGATTCTTATACAATATAGCCTCTCGTATCCGAACTAATAAGACGTATCGCTCATTTGTTGCAACAATGACATAACTTAAAATTTGCAGTTTTTTAGTCATTTGTAAAGAAAAACAGTTGTTTTTTGTACACTTTCTCGGCTGAATTCTGTGAGTGAACTTCCAAAACTTACCAGGACAGGATAGTCACATTAACATGATGTTCGTAAAAAATTATACCGATCAAAACATTCAAACTCGTTTTCCCTAGAATCATACTTTTTAAGTTATGTCGTTATTACAGCAAATGAGGGATATCTAAGTGTTAGAATAAAAAAACTTCCGATAATAGAACAATTATTTTTCTGATACTAAACTTCATTTACTTAAACAGAGATCAAAAAAATTGATAGATTGTTTAAATATTTATGGATCTCATATATTTTTGGCTACTAAATTGCAGAAGTTTGTCAACATAAGTAATTACGTAAACATCGATCAAACTGAATAAGGTATACATTGTATGTAAGCTCTACACATTTTCAACAGCAGAAAACACCTATTGCTGGTGTCTGTTCGGATAAATGAACGTTCGAATATTAGCATATTCAGAAACCGAAGTCTCTAATGCATATTACAATTTATTTATACGAATTACAAGAATACTTCAATGATTTACATTCCGACTTGCAATTTTCATTTTAAATTTAATAGTAACAATTTAAACGATAAAATTCTTGTTTTATTAATATTTAAAGGAGCATACTGAATTGACTTTCCGAATATTGAACTATCCTAACATTAACATAATCTGCTCCAAATACTAAATGTATGTTTCTAACAACTTTTGCGGCTCTTGTCTTGAGTTTAAACTCATATAAAAATAGCACACAAGGATTCTGATTAATCATGACGACTGTTACAGTGGTTTTAATATTTCTGTTATATATTTTGTTAATATTCGGAACATGTGTATGGCAGCGTCCTTCTTCTTCTTTAAATAGCTGAAAACAATAGAAGATCGGTCAAACTTAGATATTACTGGCCCGGCAATTTCCAACTCAGAAATGCGACATTTCATACGCACTAACCTAATATATACTATTTCTTTTCCAATGTTATTCTACTTTTTCCAGTGTATGAAAGACTCAGGACAAACGTAACACGGGACGAATGCAATGAGTGATAGGAAACAAATGCCAATCGACCAACAATCGTCTCCTTCCACATTTATTTTTTAATTTATATTATTACTATTATTTTTCTTTCTATGTACACGAATTCCATTTGCCCTCCACCGTAGTTGTCGCAGGATTTCCTAATACGACTACCCTATTATAATAATATACCAAAAGTAAATTCGTATTATCTCTTTCAATTATGTACCTTTTTGTTACAATTTCGTAAAATCCTTTGAAATTGTTTGTGTTGCGTTATGTTTATATTTACGGTTATGTCTATCTATAGAACAAATATAGAAATCATTTAAAAGTATCTTTTCTATTAATTCTATTTTCTTTTTCAAATTAAATACGGTGATACAATTGTCCCTAAGGGTAGGGACAAAAGTAACAAATAAATCATTTCCAAGAAAGTCTCATTTAAAAAAAACCGGTATAATATATATATTTCCAGTTTTTAGGTTTCATTATCTTACCGAATAAGCAAGGTATATCGTCATGTACGAATTTTTGTAAAAATTCAAAATAATTCAGAATTTACAGACTCAAAAAGACAAACTGTTTCGTTTGTGCCCGGTCTCCCCTGCTAATATCTATCCTACGGGTCATACGTGTCTCCAGATAGCATTATCCCGATAATCGATTTGCGGATTATGCGCTCAAGAATCCGCTCATTTGGGCTACAATCGTTAATACAGTACACGAACTCACGTATCTGCCAGGGGAGGGGGGTTAAGAATAATCCAACGATTTCCGTCCCTGTTGGTAAATACCTAAGAACCGTACCGCCAGCGAACGTTAACACGTTAGTGTTTACCGTATAATATTTGCGAAGAATCGATATTTTCCTTTTTAGATAGCGATAATGCGCGCGTGGGCGTACTGGCAAGCACGTGTTTCTTATTCCCGGCGCATCCGCTAGAAAGGACAAGCTGACCAAGCGCCAGTTGCGCAGCCTGCGCGCAATGCGTGTGGGATTTACTAATTTCTGGAAGGACTGGAATGGCACGAGACCTCTATCGGGGATCTTGTCACGAATGTCCGATGGAATCTCAACCACGGTAGCTGATTGTTTTGTGCACAGACGGAGACCGGCGAATCCCCTTAGCCCTGATGGGGTACTGCGCATAGTGCCCATCATCAGGCCTCCCCGACTGAAATTTCAATTTCGCCTGTTTAAAACGCAACCTCGCGTTTAGGATTCGAAGCAGATTTTCTCAAACGCCGCCTCTACCCTCGGGATTCTTGCGTTCCTATCGACTCTTCCCCTTCCAGCCGAATGATCCAGCGGCGAAAAATTTACTTGGCCCGTATTCCATTTCACGAACGACATTGGCTTCGCATTGGATGCAATGTTGAATTTAGTTCGATTATGCAGTGAAGACTTATTTTTTTAATTTGTTTATTTATCGTCGCATCGACTAATTATTTACATGAGTTGTCCAGTAATTACAAATATATAATGTGATACATAATGTGTCTTGCGTATTTGTATCGATATACAGGGTGTAACAAAAATGTTGTCCGACCCGGAAATGAGGCACTCAGGGCGTGAATTGGAACAAGTTTTTCCTTAGCAACAATGTAATCTGAGGCTTCGTTACCGAGATATTAACGAAAAATCCCGACCAATCAGAGCGCGAGTTTGCTAGCCGAGTTCCCGCACTAGCGGTGACTACGCGCTGCGACTGGTAGGCAACGTTACCGCGGGAAATTAAGGAATACTTAAAAATATAGAGTACTACAGTTCAGCATAGTTCATTACAGGATTTTTGCAGTGAAGACTTAAACATTACTTTTTGCTAAATTTTAATCTTAATTTTCGTGTCGTATAGAAAATTCAATGCTCTCCTTAACCGTGCGTTGTTATATCTCCTTTTAAAACGTAGTTGTCATAATGGGTCAATTTGACCGAAACCTATATTCAAATAAATTGGTACTTGAAAACTATTTGTTTAAATTAAGTCGCAAACAATTCTGAAATTAAGTTTGAATATTGTAGATTATATTTTCATGGTGAAATATTTACGGAACTAGTACAGTAATGTCTCGATGAATGCGACATAAGTACTCGGGTTCGCTTCGGAGCATTCATGGCTAGGCAGAAAGGTTTTCAACCCTTTATAAATTTGTTTTTTACACGAAGCCGAGCCTCAATTTAGCTTCTGTTTTCTCTATTTTAATTGATTCCAGAGGGGGATCCCCTCAGTGATGGGAATAACGTCGTTGCTCGTGTCGAATTCATCGAAGAATCACTGTAATAATAAACTATGGATTTGAAGAACGCCAATAAATCTTCAATCGATGCATTTTACTCATTGAGTGCGTATTCGTTTAATTTAAAACACTTTTCTATTTTTGTGTTTTCTAATCGTTGAGAAAGAACTTGATGGAGGAATTGTGTACCAAAGTGAAATATTATATACAATTTTATACAAAATTATATACAAAATTATATACAAAATTATATAGATACTGATTTCAATGAACATTTAAAAAATAGACTTCTATTTTAACAAAAGAAATAAAGATCTAGTTTGAGCGCCTTTTTATTCATTAGACTCTATCAGTTATAAAAATATAAAATATGTACAGTGAGTTAATGGAGAATATAGGATGTGGATAAAGTCAAGTGGCAATTTGTTAACAATTCCAGGAAACACGTCAAGGACTATGGGAACACTTTACGTAAACTATGTGCTGCCGAAGGCATTGATTGATATCGTTCCTTTTAATACAGAAATTATATGCAATCTGGAGAACTTATCGACGTGAATATTATGGGACCGCAGATGCCAGTACACGATTACCGAGCTGATGAAAGATATTTAGTAAATGCTCCAATAAAATCACAAAGTCCTTATCAGGCTTGCATGTGATCGAATCCTGTGCTGCTTCATTAATAACGTGCTACTCAAGAACTCGCAAATTGTTAAATAATCTTACATATTTATCGCCTCGCAACTTTGTCATATTAACCAACTTTAATATGAAATTTTATAGGAATAATCTAAGAATCTTGATTTTGTAATGTACAATATTTATGAAAAAAATATATTAGGTAACTTTAACTAACTTTTTACGCCTGAAACTAATATTTAGACAATGAATAACACAAAAACTAACGTTTAGTAGTCTTTTTGCTGAATGACGTCTCTTAAAAATAGTTTCTACAAAAACCTTCAATAAAATTTTATAAAGTGAACTTGTCAGTTTGGCTTATATTTTTCAAGTGTATATGCACAGAAATATTTTAATAGAATTTCGACACAATAAATCTCTTTTTAATTTATTCTAAACAATATTTAAGTGGTTTTACTATCGAAATGTATACAGTGCTCTCTCGTTAACGCGAGGGATATGTTCCAAGATTGACTGCGGATAAATATTATCTTTTAATAATATCTAATAAATATTAAGTATTATTCATCAGATAATAACATGATTCAAAACTATTAGTTTTTAGTACTCAACAAAAGTTCAATCGTTCATTTCCTTCACACCATTTCATAAATGAATATTTTTCTTTTTCTAAATCCTACTAAAATAAGAATAAAGGAAATCACGAAGATGGTATTATTATTAAAAAAAAATAATTTTTATTATCTACCCGACGTGTAACAATATACACGCATGCTTTATTGTTCAACATAATCGAGAAATATTCATGTTTATAAAAAAAAAATTGTACCATTGTAGCAGGTCGTACGAGTGGTCATACTTTTTGTAAATACTTAGAACTGGAAAGAGGGACATAAAGAATGAAGGGCTCCGTGTTAACTTTCCAAAAAGGTACACAGAAGGGTTGAAATTAACGTGCAAATGGTGAATGCTGTTAATTACCCATTCACGAAACAGTAACCAAATATACCAACAAGCAAAACCAACATTTCGTACGCAGTGACCGAACAAAGGCATACAATTCTATATTTTTCTGTAATCAGAATCAAAACCTTGAGTACCTACGTAAATTCTCGGAGATTCCGAAGAAAGTGGAAAGCTTAATAACCTTGATCCGAAATTCAAAAGCAGAAGTGACGATACCTTTTAGCAGCTTCCAGCTACAATTCCACTGAAAAGTCTTCCGATTCGACAACGACGTTTGTACTCTATTTTACGAGATAGCCCCGACTGATAGCAGTTTCCTGCAGCCCGCAGGAACGAGACAGACATACAGCCGGAGTACCTGAAAGACAGAGAGAGAGTGACATAGGTTGGAGGTAAACGGTGGAAAGAGGGAAAGAAGAGAGAAGGAGCAAATAAACGGAGGAGAGAAAACGGGAAAGCTAACAACGAGCCGATTCAACGTAGCCCTGGCTCTTACACCTTCTTCCCTGTCCCTTCGTTGCGCGTTCTCCACACGGCGTCGCACTTTTTTTTCTTTTCGTGAACAAACATCGCGCGCCAAGCGGTATCTACACTCTACACCCGCGCCACTAGACGAGCGCGATAGCACGTGCCTCCACGTTTATATGTATACCTTGTACACTGGCCTTACACTCCGACACTCTTGAGGATCCTCGCACGTAGGTGCCTTCAATATTGCGAAAGCAGTCCTCGGAACGATTTTCACGGATTCTACTTGAGGAATTATTGTTTCTGGTCAGAAGTTTCTTGTTAATGTCAATAGCAATTAACCCTCGTGCATTGTTCGGGTCAATTTGACCGGAAATCAGACTTGTTTGTGAATCATCTTGTACAGTACTATCAAAAGATTTATGAGAATAATTATATTACTACTAACATGTGTATTTACATAGAGTTTTTAGTAGACGAGCAGAAATGGGGAACCTGTATATTAAGATCAATTGTGTACTTAACGCTAGAACAGTAACATGGTGTCACCGGTGACATCGCCAATATTTAATTCGACTTTACAGACGTAACTAAATGTGGAGAGGTTCAGTATACATACAGTGAGTGTAAAAAGTATTCGTACACCCTTTAAAACGGAACAACTCTTTTAAAAAAAAAATTTGAAAAAGTTCCAATTGGTCCGAATCGCGAAAAAAATATTAAAGGTCGTGTTTTACAACTTTTTAATCTGAGGCTATAATGAAAATTGAATAAATATACATATCGAAGATTTATATTAGTTATGTGCATACTGAAACTTTCATTGAAATCGGTTAATACAGAAACGAGCGACAGACATCAAAAGATGTGAGAATTGTTAGATTTACTACAGTTGTAGATCGAAAGTCGGGAAAAACTGCGATTTTCAACATTATTAATCGTTTGTATCTCGTAGCAACGTTAACCGACTTTGGTGAAATTTTCAACATGTATATAACTAACATAAATCTTCCATATGTATTTATTAAATTTTCATTATAGCCTCAGATTAAAATGTTTTAAAACACGACCTTTAATATCTTCTTCGTGATTCGGACCAATTGCAACTTTTTCACATTTTTTTTTAAAAGAGTTGTTCCGTTTTAAAGGGTGTACGAATACTTTTTACACCCACTGTATGGATCTTTCGAGTAAGTAATAGTGATTAAAAAGTAGTGGAGTGCATTTGAAGTTCGTATATATTTATGAAGACATTTGGATTTGTGTCATGTACGACACCACGCTACGGTACGGAACACATGTATTAAATGCAAGTGTCTGTTAAATACATTATGAAATTTGAGTAAAACGTACGTTTAGCGGAGGCGGACACATATTGTCAAGGACACTGCCCCGAGTAAACCCCAAAAGGTTTTAGTCGTCGCTCGTTATTTCTTAAAGAGTTAGTAATTATTAAATATAAGACATTTTCCAACGGAATTTCGCTCTAGCACGAACGAATTTGGAAAAGTTAGCTAACGTACACAGTGTAAGATGTATGAATTAAAAAACAAACCCAAACCTAATCCAATATAGATTATCCAGCTGTCCAGTAATTAGTATCCTAATAACTTAGGTTTGTGTTTTTTTAGTCTAGTCATCGTAACCGACGATACACACTTTTGATATAAATACAGGGGTTACCAATTCAATTTCATAAAGTGAACTCGAAAATTGAGAGAAAAAAATGAAGTAGTGAAATGGCCAATGACAAAAAGAAAGCGTTCACCAATAGCAACCCACTACTACGGGAGACATGAAGAATCGACTTGTGCAGCTATCACGTCAGAAGAAGATGGAAACAGCATCACAATCCGTGATTTCTCGTTTTAGACAGTATATCGCCACCGATGAACATCACTTTGAGCATTTGTAACACAGAATGTAAGTTCACATACCATCCTAACATTATTTAATTATTCTATTATATTTTCAACAATTAAGTTCACCTCAAGGTCATAAGTTAGAGATATTGGAATGCACTTTAACACTTGCTATATGGTGCAATAAAAAAAGTACATGCTGTCTGATAAAAGATACCGTCGACGTACGAAAAGTTCATACAAAAATATTCCCTGCGCGATACTCCCCTTCTGAATCCATTCCAACTGTGTTTGAAACATTTCCCATATCATTAAAAATAAAAAAACCATTTAGATGTTCGGTCTCAGGCGGGGCACCCTGTATATTGTACAATTAAAATTACTCTACATTCAACGCTGGTAAGTCTAGTGTTAACATGTTAAAACAACCATGGATTTCTCACCGACCTAATAACGCACGTTACAACACTATTTCAACTTGAAACGTTAAATTAAAAGGATTTCAATAATCCCTTTCCGTCAATTGTAACAATCAGATAATATCAACAGACGCGACGGAAGTTATCCTCGTCAGCATAACAGAATGAAATTATAACGAATTTGAGCCAGGCACGCGATACGTCCAGTGAAGAAAATCCATCGAGGACGAGCTAACCTTCGCGTCACAATGTTCGAGCGATCAGTTTCTTGTACAAACCGATATTTATGGTATCCTCATGGTGTCGAGGTGTTGTACTTGTTGAGGAGCGGAGTGCGTGAGCGTAAACCATAATCTAACGAAAACGGCGTGGTTTGGTACGTGAGAAGTAATTGAAGGGTGTCGGTACTTGCGCACGGGTCGGCCGGTGTTAACGATACTTCGGGCAAATATTATAGATCGTTGCCGGTTTCGCGAGACGTGAAATTGAAGTTGTTTTCACGGCGACCTTGACACATTAGCTCGTTTTGCGCCAGCAATTGCAACCCGCTGTAAAAACCGTTCCGTTACTTTCGTCTCTCGTTCCTTACTTTTATCACCTGCCCGACCTTTTTATCGCCGGTAAGTGATTGTTCCGACCACTCGTAACGAAAAGATGGAATACATTTCAAATAAACACGTGGCGAACGGAGATAAAAGCAAATTTAACCAGTGGACAGTACTGGGATGATGATAGGTATACGTGTTTGGTCATTTACGAGTACCTGAAAGAACAAGATATATTCAAGTGGAATCGAAACGTGGTGAGATACACACTCAGGCATAAAATTTAGTAGTTCTTCCGAATTAATCTTTCATTTTGTTGCTTATTATTGTAGTTTACATATTTATACACGAATTTTGTAAGCAAGTTTACGGAATAATTTAATTCGTTTTGAATTATGGGTAATTAAAAGCTTAAGACGAACAAAGTGTGAAGAAAATTGAGTTAGTATTATTTTCCGGATAAAGACAAGACTTATAGATGTTAGAAGGTTTGAAATTTTTATATGTTTACAACGAATGTTTCGGATTCCAATCCACAGATGGTATTTTATTTTTTTACCGTATTGGCTATGGCCTATCGGAGCCTAATTCTTAAATTTTGAAAAATTGCTAAAGAAAATGGCTCGATAGGTTGAACATAATTTTAGCCGCTGTATGTACCTCCACCAAAGTTGGTGAAAAAATATTGAAAATTCACGAAGTTATCGTGCCGATAGTCTCTGAAAAGTGTGTTTCGAAAAATAACGCATACCTATACCTACGTAAAGTTTCGGTTGCCCTGTTGCTTGCCGTGACGCGCTTATAGAATTTCAGCTATAACTTCGTCAAGTGTTTGAATTTTCGCATAAAACTTTTACAGAATATTTTTCATACCATAAATAATTAAAAAAGGCAAATAAAATAAATTTGTTGTCGAATATCTCAAGGGTATGTACCTCCCTAACCGCTTAACGCACGATTTGTTAGCAACGAAACGCTGATTGCCCGAATTAACTCGAGCTTAACACTAGAACTCCCGACGATAAACGCATATTTGCTTCGATCGGTGGATAAACTTGAAAAACTTTTGAAAATTTAGAAATTTAGAAATTTAGAAATTGATTAATTTCTTCACCTTCATATCCTAAGAAAAGGTGCAAAAGGTCTGAGAAAATGTATTGTCATAACATTGTAATCGTCGTAAGAGTGTATTGACAAGTCATTTTGACTTGCTTGGTAGTTCTAGTGTTAAATAATTAAGAAATTAAAATCTCAGCTAAAAATTCTGTACAAGATTTACTATTTATTTCAATATCTAGTTTTAATTATGCATAATTCGAATTACAGCGAAGAAATTCTATATTAAATATCATTAATCTATCAAAACCTATTGTGTTCAATACTTCAACACACATGTATGCATTTCACTTTACTGTACTTCAGAGTACAATTTACGAGTATATACAGAATGTTGTTGGTCTCTATTAAAAAAACCAGAAGTTCAAAACACAAATAGATTCGATAAATCGCACAAAGGCTACAGAGTCACAGACCAATGAATTTCGTCTACGTGTTTTTGTCTCTCCGGTGTAGTTTTTGCCGTAAACCGTCACGATCGAACGATTTCAACAGCGATCCTGGATTTCGAATCCACCAGGACCCCCGCAAACGATGATTTTACGGTCTAATGACTGGACGATACTTCGTTCCAATACAGACTCGACATTTACCGAAATAAAAATAAATGATCCTGGTCCAGGAAGCTGGCCCCTCAGCGTCCGATCAGCTGGATACTTGTTTTCTTTTTAATCCTGAGAACAACCTAAATGAGATTTTTATCTGTTTTCTGACGATCGATTCTGGAATGTTGAAGCTGCAGTTATCAGGCGAGTTAAGATCGCAAAAAGCTCCGAGGAATCTTATATATTCATCGTCTCGATATCTCGCGAATCATCGGAATCTTTCGTGCACACATAAAGCTCGATCGGTAAAATGATTATAAACTGTTCCGATTTTGTGGTACCCGGCCGATTTCCATATTACATCGAGGCATTCCGATTAAAAGCGGCGGACGGATACCGAAATTATTATGATTATCGGCAACGGCACGCGTTTCCTGGTGAGGTGGCGACGCGTTCACGTTCGTGACTCGTGCAAGTGCTTAAGTAGCGATCGACCGGCACGGTCACCTGCCTTCACGCTGGACTGACTTGTAAATCACTCCGACAAAACTAGGGTACGTGCCGCCACACGGCGACGGACAAAGAAGTGCCTCGAAAAACGGGAGGGAAAATGGATAAGGAAAACCGCACCGTGTACGCGACATATGTGTGTTTAATTAATTAAACGGCCATGTACGGTGAGTCTGTATCTTGCAAGAAATATCGTCGACAATCGTTGAAGTTGGTGAAACTTGGCATAGGTTGATATTTCTGTTTAGAGGGTGAATATTGAAGAAAAATCTATTTAGTTGTTTAACCTATTAGGAACGAACGTTGTATTATCGCGCAACAGTTCACTCTCAATTTTTTTCAGTGAATTTACCTTATCGAATTCTGTTCGTCATGTTGCAGTTATGAAAGAGGATTTTAAAGATTTGCTGTTTTTGGTTTTGAAATTTGTTGAAATTGAAGAGTTTATAGCACTATAATACACTAATTTTTTATAATATAGCGTCTAGTAACTATTATAATGCATTTTTTATATTTCGACAAAATAATAAATAAGATTTTTTATTTATGTTTTTCAATACAAAATTGCCCAAATTTGCATAAACGCAACATTATGTTACACAGAAAGTACGGGGGCAACATTTTTTTGGTAGCATTTAAATTCTTTCTTATACACTTTTATAAGTAGGTAATAAATAATTATCTGGGTAAAAATCGCCCTTTTTCACTCCTTGGGACGTAATGGGTTAAGTATTTTAAAAATTGAGAAAAATGGACAAAAATGTGAAACATAGAAAGTTTTTAAAATAAAATACAATATTCATGTTTTAAATATGGAACGTAATACGAATTCAATGAAAATTTCATGAAATCATAGATGGTGACAATACACAAATCAGACTGCTTTTTTTACAAATTTTCTCTGTATGTGATGGTCAGTTATGTGTCAGAACTTATTGTTAGACAATAAGATTCGGGGATTTTATATTAATAATTAATATCAACTTACTTATTGTTGACACATTTTGTATTATTTATTACACGTAAATAAATCTCGAAAAGAGTAATATACAAAAATCACTTGCCTTGAGAATCTTTCATGTTTAGTAAAATTGTACATTTTTTTTAAATTTATGGCTGTATGTTTAATATACATATTTTAAGTCGCTTCTACTAACCAACAGACTTATTTACTTGTGAATACAAATTCTTGCATTTCAATCTTTAATTTTATTTTACAGAAGTTCGGTTGTTACTGAACATGTTCTGAATATTGGAATGAAACTTCAACCCAGCGCATTATGTTACATAATTGGAGATTGATAACTTCTATAAAAGTATAATAACTATCTATAACTAATATCTAATTCAGATAATAAATACATAGACTATATCTGATACCTAATTAAACATGTGCAAAAAATAATTTAATTTTGCGTACTCGGTGGTAAATAGCACTTTAGAAAGTGATTATATATTAAAGATTTTATATGATCGACAAAAAATACGAAACAATTTATTACAAATATATTAAAGACCAATTAGTTCGGTTAGAATAACCCGCGTATACGAACGAGCAATTGAAGAGTGTGTTAAGTTGAATATTAAAAATATTTCGAGCAAACCCATTGATTATCAAAAAAATCTATTCGTTAGTTGTGTATTCTTAGCATTGCGATATTCATAAAACTTAGTCACATGTTTGTAAGTTATTGAAACTTCTTGTCCATATTAAATGAAAACCATTGCACAGGTGTAGATGGAGAATGTTCGTATAATTGTTATAGAATATCTAGAATATTTATATTATTAACAAATTTCATTTGCGTGTGGTGCATTGTCTACAAGTTTCCAATACAGGTGCAGTGATTGAGTCCCCATTCAAGGACAAGAAAGAGTCGCTCAGAAATCGTCCTTGACACTGGCAGGCAGAATTATATTTTCGCAACCGTACGAGTCTCATTACGGAGTCGTGCAATCGTGATTCTTTTGTCGGTACACGCAGTCGAAGCACGCGTGCTGCACGTGCCCTCTCGCATACGTGACTCGGTCACCGTTTCGTCTTATATTTAGTTAACCGCTTATTTTGCCCCTCAAAAGCAAAGCAGTTACTCGGCTCCTGGCTTATGCCTGCTCAAACTTCAAATTGCATCGAACACCGTAGAATGCTGACCCAAATATCTTGTTTTCGACTAACTTTGCTGTTATCTATATACATACATACATAAACGAAGATAACTTTTATGCTGCAGATTAATTTATAGCAATGATATTTTCAGCAACTAATATTTATTAACACTAGAACCACCAGCATTGAATGTATACGAAATTAAATTGTATAATATAGCAATATACGTAATATATGTATAGTACAATTTATAATATAGAATGTAATATACAATTTATAATAGATAATGTACGTTAAAAGTTAATATAAATTCCACCAAATATACTATCTGTAATTTTAGTAATCGTTAATTAAAAAAATCTGCAATCCGTCATTTTGACAAGTTTGGTTGTTCTAGTGTTCACTATTAGTCTTTTCACTATATTGTAAGATATGAACACTTCGCGTATTACATAAATGGTTTTTAGGTACAATAACCTTAAATCAGTGTATTCCGTGAGGTTCAAGAAGTTCGGAGTAGATTATCTTAAAACTTCATTCTAATACACCGTGCGATCATTTGTTAATCAAAATGCATGTATCTTCTATTTATTTATCTGGAAATTAGTTCCAAAAATTACACAAGGCAGGGCTGAAACGATTGCTTGTACGTGGAAAATCTAAATCGCCATACAATATAAATACGTGAATCACACCAATTAGGAGAATCGAATCTTCATCGAGATGGAGGAAGTTATTGGATTAAGGGACTTCCTTTTCCTTCTCTACAAATCCTCCGATATTGTTTATTGAAGTATCCACATTGTTTTCATTCAATTTAATCTGGATTATCCGTTACAGCTGTCTTGCTCGGCTTAGTTCTCTTAAAATTCCTATACGCTTGCGTTCGCAGTATCGGGTTTTCGACTTTTTTTGCGCGCTTATACGTCGGATGCTCGCCGTATGCCAGGGTGGACCACCAGATGGTCCACGATCGTCCGGTTCACCATCTGATGCCCAACTTTCGCATTGTTTCAGGGCCCGAATTGCTCGCGAAAGAAATTCTACGAGTACAAAACGCGCCCCTCTTCTTTGGTCTATCGAATTGTATCAATTAGGAAGAAATACACCGTCGTGGACGCTTAGACTTTTCTTCGTGACAGAACGTATGGATAATTATTTCCGTTTTGTTGACCATGTGTTTCTTCTTCTTCTCTGTTATATCGCTTCGACTACTAGAAGGATGATCAAATTATTGGAGCCACTGGCATAAATTGATGATTTTACGATTTCAGCTGTATTTTTTATAAATGTATAACACAAATTTTATTTTTTTACTGTATATTTAGTAGACAATTGTTAATAAAAAATTATTCAGTGTACAATCTTTGATATTGTGACTTCATTTTTACACAAACAGAAAAATATATTTTTCGTACAGTGGCACTAATAACTTGATCACCTATTATAGGTCATTAGCGAAGAAGTCCAGTCTATATTACGATGTTTTAAGGTAATTAGATTGTAGGGTAAAGGATTGTGTCGCCTAGAAAATTTATTGTGATCCTTAAATGGTTTTGTGAAACGAGTTGTCGGTGTCGAAACGACTACGTCAGGTTTATGTTTCTATTTTCGAGATTTGAATTTTCTAGACTGAAGCAGAAGCTGGTTTGCTGATATGCAAAGTGTGATCAAAAACTTCGGGGACTTAGTGAATAAATCATTTACTTTCAATCTTAGCTGTAATACCATAAAATCACGATAAAGTGATAACTTCTCCTGCCCTTGTACAATTTTGAAACATTTCTTCCCAGTTAGACGCTGGAAACAAGTTTAGCTCGTTCCGCGATTTCTTAATTATTATCTCCCGCATGGTGAAACGTCATTATTTTAGCACCCATTTAAGGCAAGGGAAGAAGATAAAAATTTCTTAAAATTAATCATAACTAGGGACGAAAGATGGGTCCATGTTTACGATGTGGAAACGGAGCAGCAATCGAGTCAGTGGGTTTCACATTTGAGCGACACATGCGTGCTTTCTTTAGACTTGGCTCACATTTCTTCACCCACTGGCTCGATTACTGCTTTGTCTCCTCATCGAAACCATAGATCCATATTCCATCCCTGGTTATGATTAATTTTAAGAAACTTACATATTCTTCCTTCGCCTTAAATGAGTGCTGAAAGGACGACATGTTGCCACGCGAGAGAGAATAATAAAAAAATGGCAGGAGGGGTTAGGCTTGACCACCAAAAAATAGATTTCATAGGTGTGTGTGGGTAGAAAGAGATTACCTTCATAGTAATCGTATGGAATTCTTGCTAAGATTAATCATCAATGATTTATAAATAAAGTCCCCAAACTTTTGGATCGGACGTCGTACATTTGTGACAATAGGTGCAGTAAGGCGGTTCTGTGCATAATTTTAAAGTTGATCAATTTTTGTATGCACCAAAATTTATGCTATTCTAATCCAGTAAGTCGCGTGGTTTATATTATATAAGAACTCAATTTGAAATAATATGCCTCGACACAATCATCGCTCATTTATTGGATCTACGTACTACAAAATAATACGATAGTAATGCAACCCATAATTTTCAATTAGAATAAAAACTATATGAAACAATATACAAAAACAAAGTATAGGGTGATAAATAAGTCCTCGACAAATGTAATCCAAAATAAAAAAGTAATACCAAGAGATATCAAAATTTTGTTAAGAAATGTTTTAATAAAACTCAAAAAGGCATTTAATTAATGACGTTTTCAAAGTGTTTGCCCTCAGAAGTAACATAGTGATTGCTACATCAATCGGTACCACTACATGTCTTCGGTGACTCGACATCACTCCGTGCCACGTTGTACGAATTTCCTCTCACTCACACAAAACAGAGAAGAAGATCGTATAGCTTTCAGATTAATTACAGTCATAAAAGCACCACTAATTGATGCATTTTGATCAATCGGACTGGATACACTTCAATCCTGAATCGATTAGTTTGGGGCCGGACTACGACATTGTGTTACTCCTGAAACATTTTTCAATCTTATTAAACATTCTTTTATAAACTTTTGACACCTTTTACTGTTACTTCTTTATTTTTAATCACTGTTGTCGAGTACTTATTGATCACCCTGTACATACAATATCCATAAAAATCGACGAAAAGAGTCGTATAAGTCTTAATAAGTATTTACTCTAAAGATAGCATTTACCTTTCTAAAAACGTTTAGATTTATTAGATCGAGGAAAACTCCAACTTTACTTGTTTAGCAACGACCTTACATGAAAGTATCGAGGTCTCCTCTTTTCAAATTCATTTGAATAACTGGTAATTGACACGCAATATTCATCTAATTCATTTATAATGGACAACTGTTAGTACTGTCTTGAAGAATTCATTTACTAAATTCCCATTATTCAAACAAATGGTCGTGCTAGCTTTATATCACGCTGTATCCTTTGTAGGAATATTTGCATAATGTTGTATTACAAATTTAGAAGTTCTCTTCTTAACTAAATGGTTAAATTCTGCATTAACGGCTTGTATTGGCTATTAGCGATAACCTGGAACAAATAAAGTTTTACGTTGAAAATGTTTTATTGCAATTCCATTAGTTTCCCTTTCATTATGTTTCCTCCATAAGAATACTATGAAAAAATTTACTGTTCTGTGATGAAATACGAATAAGTATCGTAAACGTGGTCTAGTTATGTCATAAATTCCAGACTACAAAAAACGACGTTTTCAGTGCACCAACTTATTAGCGGGTGCACACGGGAATTCCGATACCATAAGATTGAACTTGAGTTATTTTAAGAGAAGTGAGACTTGTATCCGCTCGAGGCAGTTAAACCTCGGTAATCTATAGTGCGATATTAAAATGAAAAAGTTCACGACAATTAAAAGTATATTGTTCTTTTATTATGAGTGCTATGGAATTTGAGTTTCAATTATAATACGGAACCAATGTAGTATTTATTGAAGGAACATAAATTATATGAATTTCGAAAATGTATTAGGTTGGTTAGGTCAGTTTGTGAATTTTATATAACGCTTTATTGAAAATTTAATTAATCGCTTCGTCCACTTGACAAAGAAGGGTCCGTGTTGTTTAGAGTTTTTATTTCAGTTTCTCCAAATCCATGTTTCAGAATATTTAACTTGATGCAAAAGTTTTTGTAATTTTGTCACTTAAACCTGAAGGTTTGAGTGTCAATAGCTCACATTCAAGTATAAGATTATAAACATTTCACTATTATTTTTATGATTACCGAATTGAAATTACTAATAAATACTATATTAAAAGTTGATAAATTCTATAAAACCAAAACTAGTTGCACGTTCATCTGTATTATCCACCCAGAATTATTGCTAGCCTAGTAAATAAATAAGTAACACTTGGACTAATTACCTATAATTACAATGAAAAGTGTAACTTCGATCTGCGCATCAAATATGACGGCAACTGTCGCGTGCCAATTTCGTCGCGCGATTTTAGGATAGATGAACGTAATCTTTGAACACGGCTATCATTAAATCTGTTCGGAATGAAGGGTGAGTATCTATTAAAAGGCAGCCAATTTCTATCGGCGGGATAGATAATAACAGCGGCGCAGCCATGGGTTACGCCATAAAATCCCCCGTAAACCACAACGGTTTTACTCTCGCGCCTTCTTTTTCCCGCCTTTTTTCCCCCATTCCGTTTCTTCTTCACGTTCAAGAAAGATCGTAAACGACAGAAATGTTACTCAATAGGTGCTTACCTTTCCTCTTTTTCATCACTGTCGGTAGTGTATTCGTCCGGACGAAGCTTTCACGAGCAGCGAAACTGCTGGAACCAGTGCTCGTGCGTTCGTTTGTGGTAACCACTTATTATTGTTTGCTCTCACGATTTGCAGAGCGCTTTGCATTTCATCGTAAGCATCTCGATGACATGTGGCTGGCGGTCAGACGACCACTTATAGTCCTGTCTATTCTTTATTCGATATTGCGAGTAGTATTGGCGGTGGCTTTTGGGCCAATGAACTCCCTGTTGGTGTCGAGATTACGATATTAAAAATAGGACTCGGTTCTCCAAAGAAACTACTGTATTAGTAACGAAAACGTGATTTTTGAACTAAATTTCATTTATCTTCTATCATATAGATATATTCTATCATATATATATTATTATACACATTAAAAAAGTGTGTATATTATTATATATATATACATATACATTACAAAAGAAGTCAGAGATGTGGACACACACACTTCAGTCTGTCAGATATCAAATTCAGTCGTCAGTAAGAGTAGAATAAGAACGAATTGATCTTATGAAATTACATAAGAAAACAAATTCATCACATGTACATTGGTGAGGCAATGTGAATCATACTCTATAATCATAATTTTATGTAGAATATTTTTTGTTGACAGTATACTTACTTGATTTAGAAATTTCAAATGTCAAATAATTCACGATACCTAAAAACGACAATTTCGAATTTAAATGATCGAACTAATTATTGTACTGCTAATATAGCAAATCTTAGATTATAATTCTGAACTGGAAAAAAAATTATGCAATTGATGATTTCAAATGCCTATTAAAATTCTGTAAAATGGTTAAATATTGGTACTATGACAAAACTTCGCTTATAGTGTTCTATCATTGTTTATTAAATATTCTACATCTCAGCCGTGCAATTTATTGTCAAGATGGTAATAAAATGGAAGGAATGATGAACGACTCTGACGAAAACAACCCAGTTAACGTGTTTATATGCATGCCACTTTGCATAGTGTTTGAGCAACCCTTCAGTTACAATACTTAGGGGAAAGCGCCATATGGCGTAGGTGATGGCGTCGCGGACGTCGTCGTTGTTGTTATTGCCGGGTTCTCTTTCAGTAATTACGCGACGTGGTCCCCTGCGAGCGCGATTTGAAGGAGGTTTTTTTTCTCATTGAAAGGGTAGCACGAGTTAGGGTGGACTTTTATGGGTACCAGACTGTGCCACGCAAGCCGAAAATGCGTGGGAATCAAATGTTTTACGATATATCGTTTCATCGGACTCTGTTTTGTACGTTAAAAACGACAACATGTGAATCATCGGCTGGATAATGATGCAAAAGCATGCCAACCCCTGTAACTGACTTATTCTTCCGGTTAGTACAATGGATTAAATGTAACCGTTTCAATTCAATAATGTAGCAATTGAATTACAATTAAAATATCTTTTACTTAATAATTTGTTATAAAACAGTGGATTATTTATTGGCTCTATTAATGTAAGACATTTGTAATCAAACCTTGGATAAATTAATTAATATTCATGCAATAAGTTTAACGTAATTATTCGTGTGGTTACTAATGCCAAGATATTAGCTCTAAATTCTGTATGATCTTATTAAGTGACGAATATTCGTAAATCATATTATACACGTACATATTTCTACAGGTTCTTTGTAGTCTTTAAAGGAATTATAATATACAATCACACATTTTTTTAATTAATAGTATTAGCGAATTTATAAGTTTACATTTCACAAGTACATACATTTACTGATTAAATTTTTATAAATTTTGGACAACTGATAATTTTATTTATCTGTTAACAGTTTTGACTATTGAAAGTGGCTTGTTTAATGATTCTGTTACTTTGAACTATTTTAGTAATGATTGGCACTTTTCGGCTTTCATTGTATATTTCTAAATTGTCCATATGATAAGTTTTTCTGCTCTTTAACTACCATAAACACGCATAACTGTAGTTTGCGTTGATTTCCACGCTTACACATTTTTAATCACAGAAAACGCACTTAGCTATATTAGACAGTAATCACTTCTATCATTACCTATACTTGTAATTTCACAAATTTACTTGCACAAGTCTACGTATTGCTTTAAAAAACTTGGCATTATTGTGCCTCAGACTTTATTAGTACTGGTAACTTGTAGCTTGCAATATTTCACTGATAATATTAGTTCAATTGTGCTAAAAGGCCCTGATTTCTTCGCATTTAATTGTACACGGCAGTAACGTCCAGGCGAATATAAACGTACTTAATGTCACATTTGAGGGAAAAAGTGAAGAATACAGGGAAAATTTCCTGACGAAAGAGCCATCCCGGAGGGATTACCCTGTTTTGACATGCACACGGTTGGTGGTAGTGCGTTCCTCAATCGTGAAATCCGAGCATCTGCTAGTTCTTTCTCTCTTTTTCCTGGTTCTGTTCCGTTTCGAGGCATCGAGGATCCTCGTAACTCACGGTGGACAGTTTTCGAAAGGGTTTCTGCGGGTACGGAACAGTCGAGAAAGGACGAGAAAAGGGTCGAGAAAGGGTGGTCGCGTGCCCGCATCATCTGCGCCATGCAAAAATCTCTGGAAAACTGGAAAAAAAGCTGAGCCAGCCTCGCAGCTGTCCCCATCGTCTAGATGTCTTATTCAAATAATCTCGCTGAAACTTCCCGAAGGATGTTTTCCAGGGGTTGGAAAAGGGTTGAAGGCTCGAATGGAGGCATTATCGACGATTATGCGTGATTCGTATTCGAGAAAAGGCTCGTAGGTGTGGTAGCGAATTCACGTACGGCTCTCGGAGCATCTGCCGCGATCGTAACTTCGAGTTTTTCTCTTTGGAAGTGGCGATTGCGTGCGGCGTTGGTAATCTTAGTACTGGCAATAACGTATCGAGACGCGGCATACATCATCAGAAACGTGAAATTTCGATTGCAACATTTCAGTTGAAGATTATTTCCATTATACAGTCACTTGTGAACAATGTTTTTTTTTACGTTTATTTGCGTACCTACTTACAGTCCCATCAATTACACATGATTTATCTTATTCTCTTGTAGTCAGAATTGATTTAGTGAGAACACACACACGGAATTTCCTTTCCACCTTGAAATTTTTCTTTTACTTTTTCTTTCTTCCACCTTTTTCAGATTCTTATGAGACCTTCATTGTACGATGTTTCTCGACGAATAATAATTACAGAACACTTTAAGCATTATTTAACTCTAAGAGCACGAATTCATGGAAAGCGGAAGCGGGTCATTTCTGAGCCACACCGAAACCTCGTACTAATATTTCATCGTAAGCTGTAATATGTATATTAGCTTAGTCTTAAAGTCTGGGTCTCGAGTAACCTAAATACGTTCGTTATCCGAGGATAAAAATGTAAAAAATGATTTACTGAGTATAGCAACGTTTAAGACCGGAAACCCTGTATGTAGTATTTATTAAATGCGACGTTCCTTTCAACATTTTTTTCGAATTAAATTTATATGCTTCATAGATTTTAACAAACTTTTCCCTTAAAAGCACAAGAAACTTTATTGCAGACGAAATTAATATTTATACGTTGATTATATTATATACAGCAACAGTGTTTAATATAAATACCAATATTATTAATATACAAGGACAACAAAGCATACGACTTCTGCCTGCGATTCTGAACACTTTCTGAACACTTGTTTCATAAAATTGCTAAAACAAGAAATTAAATTTAAAAATATGTATGTCCTTTCAACAACGTACTTAATCTCTAATTCAAAATAATAATTCGAAAATAATAATTCGAAATAGATGGCAGATTAAAAAATATTACATTGCCTGTATCTCTTGTTAGAAATGTAATAAAAATTGAACTTTATAAACATAGTATAGATTCACAATTATATTGTGCGTTTTTCAATTGATACTTATACTTTCTAAATGGTATTTCTGAAGACCATATGTCATATAAATTGGTCGCTTTTTCATTATTTAACAAAATAAACTATCGGATACAATTTATACAATTATACAATATTATTAATTTAACTGTATCGATCCATTAGAATTCATTTTCACTTTGTGTGTACGGTCTAATTCAAGTCTCACACAGAATCTAGATCACTAAAAGTCCAGTTAGGCGGAAGCTCGTCACAGCAGCCAAGAAAACTGCAAGACTAACAAATATCAGAACACGTACCTATATCGTACATACAGGTAGTACGACGATGGATACGAAGTGCCGTGAAACGAGAAAGAAGGAAGGCTGGAGGGGATGCTTGGCGCGTGGCTCAATCCTTTTCCCCTCACTTGGTCGGTGCCTCCGACGGTCTGAAACTCGCGCGAACGTCTCTAGAGAGAGAAGCAGATGCTTACTTCTTTCGGGTCTGGCTCTTACCGAGGCGGCATTAAAGGTACGAGAGGAGCCGACACCAGTGAGAAGGCTGTAAGAGGCAAGCACCTGCCTGTAGGCGCACGGTGTCGGGTCACTCGGCTCCCCGAACACGAATATAGCGACCATAGCGCCTACCTTGACTGCTTGGCTGCCTTCTTGGATACCTCAACTGGACTGACTGCCCCTATGCCCACATCTACCCACCACGAAAAATCATCAAACGGAGGAAGAGAGACCTCGCGCGTACCTGTCGCATAAAGTAGTCGCGTCATTAGCCAACCTCCCCTCACTCATACCCTCCACCCTGCCCCCTCTCGCCCCCTGTTTGTCGGCTCGTCGGTTCTTCTTATGTGATAACGGTTGAAAGAGGATTCGTGGGCTCGGAAGAGATCTGTCGAGATTACAGGTGTACAAGTTTTCGTTACGACTGTCGTTTTATGTTTCGATGGGGACTGGAATGAATTATCGATTCGGTTAAAGAATTAACAGTGATCTTGCTGTTAAATTGCCTAATTCAGATCATATGTGAAACTGCGAGGTTTAAGTTGCACTAATGAGAAATGGATTCGACATACAACTTGTTCAAATTTATACGAGAAATATAAGTAATTCAGACCTAAGACAGTTTCATTTCAGAAGTATCTTAGAAATAACGAAAATTTAGGCCACACCTGATGCAGTCTTCCTCGTTTCAGAAACCTAACAATGACCAAACAAACTTTTTAAAATGCCTGTATGACTAGAAACGAACCCAGTCTATCCATTATGAATCCACATGTAATCAGACTTAACACAGACATACACATATGATTCAAATTTACCCTCGTATATCCGGTGTATCCGCATAACTCAGACTTAAACCTGAGCCATCTCAAATGTACGTCGAAAGAAATTTATCATATCAACACACAGGAAGTTTCAGTTGATTGTAACGGTACAAAGAATGCAGAGAAAACATTAATAAGCATTAATATGCAGGGCACTTGATCCATCTCATCCGTATGAATCGTGCTTTTTAAAAATATCATTGATATTAATTCATATATACTAACCTGAACATTCATTTTCATTTCTTATCATTGTCAAGTTGAATAAAACACTCTTGACGCACTACGAATAAACATACTAGAAATAAACAATCTCACTTATCAGATGTGAATCAGCACCGTAATTGCCATCATACATGTCGCGGTGGGTAACAGTAGGGCACGCGTCAGAAGTTGGTACATACGTTTGGCGTATCCCTGCATGTCCCGAGCGTCGCGTCGCGTCGGGATCACGCGGATCACGTGGATCATGCAGATCAAAGGATTAAAGGACAACGATCCCGGGTGGGATGGCAAGACGCGTCGGGCTCGCAGGCTGCGTTTATAGCCTCGAAAGAGGAAGAAGAAGAGGAGGAGGAAGAGAAGAGAGATTCGAAGCAGGTTGCCAGGCCAGCGCTGGTGTAGGCCAGTGGGTACGGGGTTGTATATAGCTACGGCATGACGCCAGCGGACCCGCATCATCAAAATGAAGAAATAGTGTGAGAGGGAAAAGGAGGAAGGTGCACGATGCTGTTCGAGTGGCTGGCGGCTTTTTATCGGGGACCGGTCTAGCGGCGTCTAGCGCTAGTCTGCTAGCCCCGCGGATTCCCCACCCCGTTCTTGTAGTACCAACACGCCGTATAACCAGGTAAGGAATAGTCCTTGCGAAGGACACGCAGCGAGATTTCTACTTTCATTCAGCGCGGTTGCGGAATCTTGGGCAACAGTAACGAGCGTGACATAGTCCAATCGTGATTGAGTTTTGCATCAGTCACAGTAATTTCACGGCATCCTTTGCTATCGAGTAAAATCGAGTCTAATTTCGTAATGATAATGATAGTTTTATAGAAGACAAGTGACAGTGTGGGACATGTCCAAGTTACTGACGTTCGTATTAGCATGTGTCTAGCAAGAGTTATTGAGTTTTTTCGGTTTTTTGATGTATAGTATGTGAAGGTTAAATATTGGTGAAATGAAATTAACTGTAGTGTAGACCATTTTTATTGAGACTTTAAGAGATTATTGACACCAATATGCAAGATTTTTATTATTATTTAGCCTTCGAGACAATATATTGGGGAGCTTTATTGATATTAATATGCAGAATATTTAATTTGTAGTATCTACATGCAACGCATTTAAGGAAAAAACACAAAGATATTAGTGATCAAAATGTTTAAATTGTCTGGTTTATCTACTAAACACTTAAGTACCTAATTATTGATCTTAATATAGAAGTTTCCCATTTTTTCTCGTCTACTAAAAACTACATGTAAATACAGACAATAGTATGTATTATTGTAATTTTTCTTATAAATCTTTTGATAGTACTGTACAAGATCATTCACATCATGAAGTTCTTGTCACTGTGGAATAGTGCTGCCTCTAAAAATAATTGGCCAAATATAAAAATCTTCAGCAGACCTCATTTATGTATGCTAACGTTGTAACAAATATGGTTGGTCTCACGATCCAGCAGGACTTCTCACAGAAGAAAGCTGACAGCATTAATTACAGTATCAGTATATTTGATCAAACACATTTGTGTATTACGACAGCGTGTGGTTGACATTGTTGAAAATACGAAAGCACAAACGTAAACTCACAATCCCAAAAACCAGTTACCCTAATTAACCGAAACATGAATTTCCAAGGAAAAATTCTTAATTTCTCATTCACCCGTATAAGTATTCACAACTCTGTAGCTTTTGACTGGAAACGGTAGATGGGTGACATAAAATATTACATGGAACACGAATAATTCTGCGATTCACTGTACATAAACTTATGCTTGTTAACAGCGATGACCTCGAATTTAAGTATCACTCCGAAGATTTAGGGGATGACGTAGAACAGGTAAATAGGAATGGCATGTTTTTAGTTATAAACTTGTTTCAACTTCTTATCTGTTAATTCATCTTTAATTTCACGTTCAATGAGTCACCAGACTGCATTGCGACGCATCAGAGAAACAAATGGTGCCGGGGGAGAGGGTGACGCGGATTGTTGCCCCGTTCTGATTATGTTCGACATCACCTGCCCCCTGCAGGTGGTTGCCTATCCCACGATATATGCAAGTATTTATCCTCGTGGCCGATCGATAGCCAACCACCGACCAGCCGTTCGACAACCCCATGAAAGATAATGTCAATACACCCCCGTAATCGCTCCTAACACCCTTTGATCGACCATGATAGGCTGCCCACCAAACGGAACTGCGAAACACAGATCTTGTTCTGCTCCGATCGTTCCAGACGCATGGATTTTCACGTATGTGAAATCATGCAATCGCCACGCCTAACCTCAATGTTATAAATTTGGAACAATTTTGAAAATTCTAGCCATCGTTAATTTTAGTTCTTTATTGGGTACAGCTGCGATCATTATTACACTACTTAATAGAAGATCAAGTTTTAACAAAATATTGTTTAATATAATAAGATAGTAACTATTAGTACTTTTACATTAACAGTTTATGTTTTATACAGAGACTTAAGTCTAGGGAAAAATTTTACGAATGGATTGAATTTTATACGTTCGTAAAATATGTCGGGATAACAAAGATTAATATAGTCCTTAGTTTGTTTTTTTATGTAACAAAACCACAAATAGCAAAGGTTTTTCATTTGGTTCTCGTTTTCTAAGAATTAGTTCTGCTGAGGATATTCGATACGTATATTATAATAAAGTATTTACATACATTGATTTGTTTATTTATAAATATCAATACATTAATATAAAATTACCTGATTTGTAGTTCTTCGTGGGCACGGTCAAAATTCATTGGATGACGTAAAGTTGTTGAATGTGTCGATTTCAGTTAATTAAGACAATAACACCTTTATAATAGCACACAAACAACTTGGGCGATCATTCGGATAGCTATCGTTGGACTCTCTTTCCTTCCTATGGAAATACTTTATTATAATATCTTTAATGTGACAAAGTAATAGAATATTAAAGATTTACCAAGAAAGTTAGAATTACATTATTTTTGAATTTGAACATTCATCGAACCGAAGAATGCTAGTGGATCAAACGACAGAAAGTAAATTCTCGATTATCAGAAGTCTAGTATCATTTTGACTTGTTTGATCTGCTTTTATCACCGAGCACAGTTATGCCAACTGCGTGTCGGAACATATTTTTTTTCCAGCCACCCTCGTTTCTCCCGACAATCACTTACGATGCGGGTGTACGCACCTGGCCACCCCCGCACGCGCCCTTACACATTCGACCACCTTACCTGATTCTATGCATATGCGTACTCAGTGGCGCATTTCAGTCTATGAAAATGCTAAATGTTAGCAAATTCTCCATATTCGTCGATGGCTTTATAAAATGGTCCAACTCCGTTAATAAAAATTATAAATTGTTCACACTGTATTTGAACACTGTAACCTTCTATCATAATTATACGAGTACATTTGCTTTTCGCTAACAAATGTATATAGAATCAATTCTATCTTACTTTATTTAAAAAAACTCATTTATTGATTAATATAATATTAGGTGTCAATAATAGAAGGGTGGCCACTGCATGGGCAAAAATGTAAAAATTATGCGATTAAGAGCTATAGGTAAGTAATGTCCTTTCATATCTTTTCCGTATCGATACAATTTCCATTATCTGCATGACACATATTTCCCAAAGTCGTTAATAGTGTTAAGTGTTTAACATTACGTAATTAATTACTATTACAGTAATAGATACAATGACAACTTCTACATAAACTTGTGGTTACGCAATAATATTATCTAACAAATATTCAATCTTAATCTTCACCAATTCCAATATGCATGCAAAAGATTAAAATTCAATTGTATATTCGATATTATTGGTTCTGAAATCCCGTTCTTCATCCGATGAATCAAAACAAACAGGTTGAATCTTCATATGGATTATATGGTGATCACTAATCTTTTACCATCATTGCTGTCTAAACTTGAATTTGTGCACAGTTAATCTCGAAAGACGCGCTTAAGGATTAAGGATTTGATCGAATATGCACTGCTGGTGTTTCCGATCTGTGTGTCTCGTTATTCATTCCGGCCAGAACAATTTCAATAAATCGATTTGTTGCACGATACATCCGTAATCCACGTTAATTGGGTCTCTGATTTATATCATTAGTTTCGAACGCGGTTGCTGTAGGCTATAATCGACTTATTCAGAATGCTCGTGACACAGTGTTCTGCATTCAGATAATTCCCGCTGTATTATAATAATGAACCAGTTTCGTACACGAAACTGAATCAAGGTTGAATTTGCAACGTTACTCCGTATTTGCCATTCACGGTGAAACAAAAGAATCAAATAGGGAATGCTAAAAACAAAAAATATGATATACCTATGTTTATTATTCTTAGACGCTCTAGCTATTTTACAAAATAAACTCAAAGAAATTTAATGATAATCAAATAGTCGAAAATAAAGTTGTTTCATTTTAATGTAATTTCTGTTGATCCATGTAATTATAAATGACAATACATCATACTTTTTTTTACATAAAATAAGAAATTTTTGTCCTAGTGTAAACAATTTTTTATACCTAGAATTCATGGCTTCTAGGACAGCATATTTATTCCTACATGTGTCCCCTTTTCGAAATCCTTTTTTAGCAAACTACATGGTAAATTTCAACCAACTGGACATGAATTTTAAATAAAAATTCAGTTTAAAATGAAGTGAGATTTTTTGGAGAATTTCACGATGAAGTATGTATAAGTATGACTAATTTATTTTTGATGGACAAGATAATAAAGAAGAAGCTGTATATAAAAATCACAAATGTTTTGACACATCTTTGGCTTTTTAAGGATAACAAAGTAACTCGCTAATCCCTCCATTGTCACACTTCAGTTTTCAAACGTTGTTGTCGCACTGGTTCAATTTGACCCAAGCTAATATTCAATCAACTGTTGTTTAAAAAATATTTGTGAAATTTAGTTGCAAAAAATTCTGTGATGAAGTTTGAACATTGAAGATTTTATTTTCGTGATTAAAGAAAGTTCTTCATCATGCTTAAGAAAATTCTTGAAAAAAAACCAGAATTCTGAAAAAAAGTTTTTTGGGATACCTGAAATTACTACAATCCTGGCGCCAGTAGTATCTACTATTTTCAATGATGCCTCAAAGATATTTTACCTACTTCAAAGCCAAATTCTGTGTCAACTTGATCAAGTGTGATAACGGAGAGTCAAGAATCTACGGAAATAATACCTAATTAAATTGAATCAAACGTAAACCATAATACAAAAACCAGTACGGTTTCGTATATATTCCCATATTAACAAACAGCTCCAATGATTGAGGTGTGCAAGAGATCGTTCCGTTTCCGTTTTGTCGACGGAAGTGTCTCCGCGCAGCGAGATATCTCGTATCCTTCCTCTTCATTCATGTGGTTTCAGCTCGACGTCTCGATATTTCGCGACGAAAAGGACGTGTAGTGGCCACGTGAAAATCGTCAAAAAGCTCGGCCAGGAGCACAATGAACGCCCACTCGGCTATTATTTTCAATTCCATGCATTCAAGCATTGAACAGCCTCCGGAATCGCTATTCCTCCATTCGGAATCGGCTTTTATTATGCGGTATATAACGCGTATAAACACGTAACATACGCTTCGAGACGCGAATATGTGTGCGTACAATGTCTTTATTATTCGTTATTATCCGCATTGATAAATGATCGCCGCCGCGTCACGGCGAACAATACAGAAAATGGACGGCGACGTTACAATCAGCCGGATACGAGCGACGCCCGTCCACTTCTGGAAGCCCTTTTAACTTAATTTCTACGGTTTCTCTGCCATTCGCGATTTCTCTGCGCGGCGACGCGCCGCATTGTCTTCCAGCGATCCCTCTTATCCACGCGTTCAAGTCTCCTGGGACTTACGGCACGCGCATTAGCCGCATGATTTCTCGTCAAGATCGTCCTTTTGACAAGTTGTACTTAGAAATGTCGCATGTTCTTTTCAAGTCTCTATTTACCACATGAATGGATAATTATATGATCCGTAATAGATGCTATAATAGATATTTACGTATGTAAACTTATATATAATACTTTATACTACTTTATACTACTTTATACTACTTTATACTACTTTATACTACTTTATACTACTTTATACTACTTTATACTACTTTATACTACTTTATACTACTTTATACTACTTTATACTACTTTATACTACTTTATACTA